>NC_090379.1:39175538-39475538 GCF_036365525.1 Heterodontus francisci
TGCTGAAACCCCCACTATCGATATCCTGGGGGTTACCATTGAGCAGAAACTGAACTGGAGCAACCACGTAAATACTCTGGCCACGAGCAGGTCAGAGGCTGGAAATTCTGCGGCGAGTTAACCCACTTCCTGGCTCCCCAAAGCCTGTCCACCATCTACAAGGTACAAGTCAGGAGTGTGATGGAATACTCTCCACTTGCCTGGATGAGTGCGGCTCCGACAACACTCTGCATGCTCAACACCATTCAGGACAAAGTAGCCCCTTGATCGGCACCCATCCACCACCTTAAACTTTCACTCCCTCCATCACCAATACACAGTGGCAGCAGTGTGTACGATATACAATATGCACTGCAGCAACTCACCACGCCTCCTTCGACAGCACCTTCCAAACCCGCGACCTTGTCCATTTAGAAGGACAAGGGCAACAATTGAATGGGAACATCACCATCTGCAAGTTCCCCTTCCAGCTACACACCATCCTGACTTGTAAATATATTGTCGTTCCTTCACTGTTGCTGGATCCAAGTCCTGGAACACTCTCCCGAACAGCACTGTGAGTGTAGCTGCACCAGATAGACTGCAACAGTTCAAGAAGGCAGCTCACCACCAGCACCTCAAGGGCAACTAGGGATGGGCAACAAATGCTGGCCTTGCCAGTGGTGCTCACATCCCATGAAACAAATAAAATAAAAAGTTGCCCCAAATTGATCATTTAAAAGTATTGGATTGACCAAAGAAATTTAAGGCAGCCCAAGGATTGGGAAATTATTAGCCAGCTCACTCATTCTCGATTTACCATTCCAAGGAAAACAAAATGTGTATGTTCATCTGCTTCCTGTTTTTCTTTAAAACACTGATATACATTTTGCACTCCATACACTACACAGTAAACTGTGATAAATAATGTTGGCAATAATTTGTTAAATTAAATAGCTTCAACATTAGTTAAGTGAAAAATTCTACTGTATCTTTGCTTAAAACTGAGTATTCTTCACAAGATGAGTTTTCTGTCTTACTATTCACTTTATGACGGAGTTATGATGCAAGGTTTAAATGCCCAATTTCACCTTAGAAACATCTTAATTGAAAACTCGTGCTAGTTGGAGAGCAGAAAACTTCCAGACTGGAAGTCAAATCTTCCAATGTTGGAGACTTCTTTTGATGTAGGTCAATGGGTATCTGAGACTGGTGCTTCTAACATTCAACTGCGTTACTCACTGCATTTCTTCTTCTAGATGTAATGGTCAGCGTGAATTCACACAGAGAATGTTTTGTCATGATGCTCCTCCATTTGTCATCCTAAATATGGAGCAATGGAAATCTGAGGAATTGGCCTATGTCCCATATAATTTGGCTGTAGCAGAACAAAGGTAGGACTTTGGCATATTTCTCACTAGCCAAAGGTATTCGTGCAGTCTGGATCGTAAACATAATTGAGCATTTAATGTAGTCAAACATTTGATAAAGTGCATACTTTGATGGCTTTTTAATCTGGGCTGATTTCTGTCTCTTTGAAAGTAGCCAATATGAAGAGGTAAGTCTGACTCTAGTGACAATATTAAAGCATTAAAAATTATAAACAGTGGTTTAGATTTTCTGTGCCACTGTGTACTCTGCCCCACTGTAGGCAGCATTCCATATTTCCTATTAACATCTGGAGGCCAATCACTCAGCCACAGGACATCACAGCAGGAGTCTACAAGGCAGTGTCCAAGGCCCAACCGTATTCATCTTCCCTCTATCAGGTCAGAAGTGGGGATGTGCCGTGATGATTGCAGTGTTGACTTCCATTTGCAACTCCTCTGATAATGAAGCAGTCCGTGCTGCAATGCAGCAAGGCTTTGACTTATGAGCAGCAAGTAACAGTCATGCTGCAGAAGTGCCAGGCAATGATAATCTCCAACAAGAGGGTCTAATCACTTCTTGATATTCACCAACATTACCTTCATTGAATTCCCCCATCGTCAACATCCAGGAAGTCACCATTGATCAGAAACCTAGCTGAACCAACCACATAAATGCTGTGGCTAAAAACAAGTAAGAAACTGGGTATTCTGCAGCTTCCTGATTTCCCTAAAGCCTTTCCACCATCTGAAAATCAGGAGTGTGATTGAATACTCTCCACTTATCTGGATGAGTGCATTTGCAACATCACCTGAAGCTCACCATCCAGGACAAAGCAGCCCAATTGATTAGTACCCCATCCACCAACTTAAACATTCACTCCCATCACCACTGGCACATTGTGGCTGCCATATGTACCATCTACAAGATGCACTGCAGCAACTTGCCAAAGCCATTTTTAAAAAAGGACCATGGAAGAATTGGAAATTTATATAATATAGTTTAAAGTTTCTACTTAGGAATGTTGAAATAGCAGTACTCTGTTTGAAAAACTAACTGTTGTCTCTTTGGGTCCTAGATACACACTGGAGGGGGCAACACTTTTCAACAAGGAGGAGCACCATTATTCTGCTGCTTTTATGATTGATGGTAATTGGATGCATTATGATGGGCTTAGAACTGAAAACTTGGTGTTATTAAATAAACCTCCAGAGCTGCTGCTCTTGTCCTCCCTTGTCTATATTCGAGATAGAAGTGATTAAAAGTGCCTTGCGTTCCTCAAATAAGGCGACGGACATACAAGACTACATATGTCATTCTATCTTTATAACTATGGGGAGAAAATTAAACCAACTTGGCATCCAAGAAAAATGGACTGTAAAGTTCTGATTTATTAACCCAAAAATTTGCAACAGAATGTACATGGCACTACCTTAGTTAACCAACTATGCAAATATGTACAAAAGTTGCATTGTATCAGATGCACTTAATGCTGAATATTTTTATACAAAATTGTATACTGGAATAAAGTGTTTTTATATGGCATTTGAGTGGTACATAATCATGCAAAAAATTCATACTTTTGTAAAACTAATGCATAAAGACACTGCTGAGCTCCACTAATTATAAGCCCACCGACTCCCACAGCTACCTTGACTACACTTCTTCACATCCTGCTTCCTGTAAGGGCTCCATTACATTCTCCCAGTTTCTCAGTCTCTGACGCATCTGTTCTGATGATGCAATCTTCCACAACAGAACTTCTCATATGTCTTCCTTTTTCCTCAACTGACGATTCCCCCCTACTGTGGTTGATGGGGCCCTCGACCATGTCCGATCCATTTCCTACACTTCTGCCCTCACCCCTTCCCCTCCCTCCCAGAACCATGACAGGGTTCCCCTTGTCCTCACTTGCCACCCCACCAGCCTACACACCAAAGGATCATCCTCTGCCATTTCTGCCACCTCCGGCTTGATGCCACCATCAAACGCATCTTCCCCTCCCCTTGCCTGTCGGCATCCCAAAGGGATCGTTCCCTTCATGACCCCCGACACCTCATCCCCTTCCCACAGCACCCTCCCATGCAATCGCAGGAGGTATAATATCTGCCCTTTTACCTCCTCTCTCCTCACCATGCAAGGCCCCAAGCATTCCTTTCAGGTGAAGCAGCAACTTATTTGTACTTTCAATTTAGTATACTGTACTCGCTGCTCACAATGTGGTCGCCTCTACATTAGGGAACCCAAACACAGATTGGGTGACCACCTTGCGGAACACCTCCGCTCAGTCCGAAAGCATAACCCAGAGCTGGTTGCTGGCCATTTCAATTCACCGCCCTGCTCCCATGCCCACATTTCTCTCCTTGGCCTGCTGCAGTGTTCGAGTGAACAAGCGCTCATTTTCTGATTAGGCAATCTACAGCCTTCTGGACTGAACATTGAGTTCAATAATTTCAGAGCATAACTGGCCTCTTTATTTTTTTTTATCATGTACCTGCCTTAAACTTGGTTTTTCATGTTTGTGCTTTTGGACAGAGCTGGTCATTATTCTGTTATTAACACACACTGCGCGAATGCTTTGTCTTTTACCACACCATTAGCACACTCCCTTTGCCTCCCATGACCTCATTGTCAGTTAATCCCAACGCCCCCCCCCCCCTCCCACACAACTGCTTTACTTAAAATCTATCACATTTTTAACCTTTGCCAGTTCTGATAAAGTCACAGACCTGAAATGTTAACTCTGTTTCTCTCTCCACAGTTGCTGTCAGGCCTGCTAAGTATTTCCAGCACTTTGTTTTTATTTCAGATTTCCAGTATCTGCAGTATTTTACATTTATTATGATGCTGAATGTAGGTTTTGTAGGGAAAAAATACAATACCATATATATTGCAAATATTAACTTGAGAAAAATTGATCCATTTAGAAATACTTGCCAGGTACAATTATTACAGGGATGATAGGACAACAAAAGACAACTTACACTTTAAATCCACTGACATCGTAAAAAGAGGAAATTGATTCAGATGCAGTAAAGAATATTAGGATTTAATTCAAATAAGAGGAATTGTAAAACTTAACTCAGGAACTCTTAAGTTTTAACCACTAGTTTTTGTTTTAAGAAGTCTCAAATGTCTTAACCTTTTTATAGCTGAACTATTAGATTTCTCAAATTTAAACATAGAATTCATACCTCTGCCATAAGGTGTGAAAGCAGTCAAGACAAGCATGTAGGTATTTACTAAAATTTGAGTCTGTTAAATAAAATTTGTGCAGCAGCCACTAACACATCAAAATAAGATTCCAGAAACTTCTGTGATGACGTACATGCAGAATGTAGTAATGTACCTAAGATTCATGGAGATTCACTTTGACCTTTATCTACTTTCTCTTCCACCGTTTTCTTTTCCTAAAATGTTGTGATTTAGGCAAAGGTGCAATTTTATAAGCACCAGTTGCCTTCTGGTACTTGTCTAAAGGCCATATTACATCAGTCTATATCAGGTTCAGCTGACTCATGAGCAACCCTAATGCTGATTGGCCAAGTTCCTCCACAGCGAGGAGAATCAGTAAAGCTTCAATTATTCAGTATTTCTGGATTGATTCACAATATTTGCATAGCAGCTTTTGCATTTTTGGCTTTAGAAACAGCAATAACTTGTACTCCTCGGGTCACAATCCAAGGGTTGACCACATCTTTTGTGGAGAATGAACTCTGGCATTGAATTGACTTTCTACAGCCTACTGATATTACTGAATGTGTTTTCTTCTGTAGACTATCACATTAGCTGCCAAGCAAAATCAAGTCTCAATCTTGGAGAATGAGATTACTTTTACTGAATGTCTGTCTGTCTGTTTAATTATTGTGGCACAATAAGCATGGATTACTGAAGTTTTGCAGGTCTGGCACTGGAGTGTTCTTTTAGAAGATGTGAATGCGTTGGTTGATTTGGGCAGTGTAAAAAGATTACACTATTTATCGATTATATTTTGTCATGCATAGAATAAAACCTACATGCATTTATCTAGTGCCTTTAACAAAACATCTATGCTTTTGAAGGAGCATAATTGGACACAAAAAACCATGCATAAATGGCAATGTCAGAGGAATGCAGAATTTATGGATGAAGGTGGTTATAGAGATATGGTGGCACATGGTCTTGAAAAGATTTAAGCACAAAGATTATGATTTTAAATTGGAGGCATCTGGGGGACTAGGTAGGTCAAAAAGCACAAGGATCGCAGTGAACCAGGAAAGGGTTCAGGCAGCAGAATTTTGGATGAAATAAAGTTTACGAAGGGTAGAGGATGGGAAACTGAATAGGACAGTGCCCACAAACTGGAGTCCACAGCTCACTGGGGGTCCGGAGAGACTTTCCAGGGGATCTGCGAGAAAGCAAATAAGTGGGAGCGGAGTATGTGGCTGGAGGTAGGCTTGGTGTGAGCTAGGAGGGAAGTGCAGTGGCTGGAGGTGGAGCGGTGTGCGGTGCAGAATGGGCGGGCTGGCTGTCTCACCTAAGAGAGCTGAGAGCAGTGTGAGGTTTGCCATGTAGACCTGCAGTTACAAAGACTGATGGTGGGTCCCAGATGACTTCTTGAAGATGACTAAGGGAGTTTCTTTTAAATCTAAGTAGACACACCCATCTCACTGATAGCTAAGTAAAATCCTATTCTCAAAATATTAAAACAATACATGGAGCAATTTCATAAGGAGTATTATATAGTATAACTTAGATGGGATGGGGATGGTCCATGAGTACTAATTCATTTAAAAATGGGTCCTTCAACTAAAAAAATTTGAGAACCACTGTTATAGCATTGTAATTTACGTGTGGGGGGGTGGGGGGGGGTGCTGTGATTATGAAACCCTTTGAAAAGGAGGCCAACCAATAAAGTGCATGAACCACTGGAATAGATGATTATAGGAACAGGAGTAGGCCATTTAGCTCTCGAGCCTTTCAGGAATGAAATTAGGAAACACTTCTTCATGCAAAGGGTGTTAAAAGCCGAACTCTCCCCAAAGGATAATTGATCAGAGATCAATTGCTAATTTTAAAACTGAGTGATAGATTTTTGTTGGCAAAAGGTATTCAGGGATATGGAACAAAGGCAGGCATATGGAGTCCGGTCACAGATCAGCCATGATCTCAATGAATGGCGGAACAGGCTTGGGAGCTAAAATAAAAACAAGAAATGCTGAAAATACTCAGCAGGTCTGGTAGCATCTGTGGAGAGAGAAGCAGAGTTAAGATTTCAGGTCACTGACCCTTCATCAGAACTGGCAAATGTTAGAAATGTAATAGATTTTAAGCTACTGGCTTCAGTTGCAGACAAGTTAGTATTCAAGCACACACAACCACAAGAAAACTTGTTTTGGAATCTTGCTCTTTTTTGATTGGGAAAAATTTGGCTTCCCACTTCCAATTTCTCTCGTTTGTGGGTAAATTCCAGAACGGTAGCCCCCAAATTTCTGTTATGACATGGTAAGAAAGGGGTCCAGGGTTTCCTGTCAGCCTTCACCTGGTCTTACCGTAACAGGGTTTAATTTTAAACACACCGTTTTCTTTAGCTTTCCCTTAGTGAATCTTTGTTCACTAACTTCCAATTATAAGGCAAAGAAACTAGCCAAACAGGTTTTCTTAGCTTTAAAGAAAAAGAGTTTAATAAAGTTCAACCTTAATTTAGTTAACACCTACAGATACGGGACGTGCCCACGCTAGCATGCATACGCGATATAAAGGCCGGCTTGGGTCTGCAAACGAAATGTGACCCGGCCACAGTCCTTTCATTTTTTCCCGTACCCGATCTGACCCATCAGTTAACCTAGCTTCTGTTTTTCACTTAGTTTTTTTTAAGCTTGTGCAGATCAGCAACAAACTAAACAACCTTTCAGGTCCAAAAAGTACATTAACATTGGAGCCACATACTGGAGGTGGTGATAGTGTGTCCAAGCTGAGCCAGAATGCCCGACCTGACCCAAACCCGACAGATGACGTCGGTTCCCGTTGGGTTAGGGTCGGGTAGCCATGTTCTAACACGAAACACACATGTAGATAGAGATGAAAAGGGAAGAAATAAAGTGGAAAAGTTTGAGACAATATCTGAAGATGGTTTTGGTTACTGTTCTTTGAGCTCACTGTAGAGTCCTTGATTGTAGGTAGGTCTTGCTTTTCGTTGGGGCCTAGTAATCTTCATACCAACAGACAGTGCTTGTGGAGACAAAAGGACCATTCCCTGACACATTCAACGCACAATGGATTTTGATCACCAGATATTGAAGGTGTAAGGGAGAGCATTCCAGAGACTGCCAAGGTGATACAATCCACAAAAGCCAGGACTGGTTAAATCAGCTGGTCACATGACTAACTGGCTGGTCCAGGGTTTTTTTGAACTAGCTGGAGTTTTTGAACTCAAAGACTGTTTGCTCCTGGAGCAAGAAGACCTCTTCTGTCTGCTCCCATCTCTCACAAGCCTCTGGACCCACTGAGGACACATGAACCGTGAGAGAGAAACGTCTCCTACATCAAATGAGGTTTAAGATAAATATGGGCCCCAACGAAAAGCAAGACCTACCTACAATCAAGGACTCTACAGCGAGCTCGAAGAACAATAACCAAAACCATCTTCGGATATTGCCTCAACTTTTCCACTTTATTTCTTCTCTTTTCTGCCTCTGTCTGCATGTATGTATCGCATAAGTATGCTAGCGTAGGCGCTAACCAAATTAGAGTTTAAGTTCAATAAAGTTCAACTTTTTTCTTTAAACCCAAGTGTTCCAGAGAACATCAACACAAGCTCGAGGAGTAGCACCTGATCTTTCGATCAGGCACTCTACAGGCTTACAGACTGAACATTGAGTTCAATAACTTAAGAACATGACTGGCCTTTTTAAAATATTTAATTTTTTAACCATGCGCCTGCTTTTCATGTCAGCTGCTCATTAGTCTGTTATTAACACTCTCTCTGGACTAATACTTTGTCTTTCACCACAAGCATTAACCCACTCTTTGCCTTTGTCCCAGAACAGCTTTGTTATTTAATCTCTCCTGCCCTCTGCCTCACCAAACATTCCCCTTTGTTCTCTCCCCCACCTCCCTCCCCTTCACTTGTTTAAAACCTAGTTCTTTTCTAACCTTTGCTAGTTCTGAAGAAAGGTCACAGACCTGAAATGTTATCTTTGCTTCTCTCTCCACAAAATGCTGCCAGACCTGCTGAGTATTTCCAGCAAATTTTGTTTTTGTGTAATTTGATCCTACCTGCTGTAGAGTAATTCAGTGTTCTCTGCAATGTGATTCGATCCAGTCATTCAGACAGGCAAGCAGGTTTCAAAGCTCACAGTGCTATAACTGAACAGTCTAAGGAAGGTGGAAGTCATGTGAGAACAGTGATGTTAGAATTCACAAAGTGTAGTAAATACTTTGTGAAGATCCTCTTATCCAATATCCTGCAATTGTAATTTTATTTCTTATCTGGTAAACTGCCTTCTTTGGAGTTTTATTTTCCCTGCTTCAGGAAATAAATAAACCAATGGGTATGTGTGGGGACATGCAGTTTAAGAGGACTAATTTGGACAGTTCTTTCAAAGTGCTGGTAGAGATGATGGGCCAAAAAAGCTCCGACTGTGCTTTCAGATTGTATGATTCAGCACACATGTAGTCCTGTGCTGCAACTTCACCAGGTTAGCACCTTATTTGCAAGTACACCTGGTGCTGCTCCAGGCATGCTGTTCCATACTTATTACATGAGGGTTGTTCTCCCCCAAAAAAGACAGCCACTAACCCCTAGAGAATGCACAAATGTAGATCTGAGGCCTTGCTTCGTAGATAGCAAGAACCAGGCCCATTTTTTATAAAGGGCTTGGTAAGCAGTACAACACACCAGTAAACAAATGTGCATTACTGCAACTCTGGCCTGCAGCATGAATACTATGCACATCTCCAACTGGTGGTAGCTTTAGCAGCAGCTGCCTACCTCCAGGCTTGGCAAGGCACCAGAAGTTCAGAAACAACTTGCTTTGGCAGGCCCAGGAATGGCAACAATGCTTCGGCAAGCAGGCACACCTCATCTTTTTTTTAATTTCCAAACTATACTTTATTCATAAAAATCTGTGAAAAATACATTGCCAAACAGTTTCAGACAGCACCAAGTCAAAAATACAAACAGTGCAAAGGCAGTCCGTTAGCTTCATTACAATTATGATCTCCCTCACAACCCTTCCATTTCATTTGTTATGCCATATACATTTTTACATCTTACAGCAAATGAAAATTTTCCAATACAGTTCGAGGGGTTTCCCATGGATCCAGCCCCTCAGTTCAGCTTGGTGGGGGAACCTTACACTGTGGTCTTTCCCCATTGAGCCTTTGCTGCGGCTGCCCCAAGCTTTAGTGCGTCCCTCAGCACGTAGTCCTGGACCTTGGAATGTGCCAGTCTGCAACATTCGGTGGTGGACAACTCTTTGCGCTGGAAGACCAGCAAGTTTCAGGCAGACCAAAGGGAGTCTTTCACCGAATTGATAGTCCTCCAGCAGCAGTTGATGTTTATCTCGGTGTACGTCCCTGGGAACAGCCCGTAGAGCACAGACTCCTGTGTTAGAGCTGCTTGGGATGAACTGCGACAAAAACCACTGCATCTCTTTCCACACCTGCTTTGCAAAGACACATTCCAGGAGGAGGTGGGCAACTGTCTCTTCCCCACCACAGCCACCGCGGGGGCATTGCGCGGAGGGGGCGAGACTTCGGGCGTGCAGGAAGGATCTGACGGGGAGGGCCCTTCTCACCACCAGCCAAGCTACATCTTGGTGCTTGTTTGAAAGTTCTGGTGATGAGGCATTCCGCCAAATTACTTTGGCGGTCTGCTCGGGGAACCATCCGACAGAATCCCCCGTCTCCTTTTCCCGTAGGGCCTTGAGGACATTCCGTGCAGACCACTGCCTGATGGACCGGTGGTCAAAGGTGTTTTCCCGCAGAAACTGCTCCACGAAGGATAGGTGGTACGGCACGGTCCAACTGCATGGAGCGTTCCGCGACAGCGTGACCAGACCCATCCTTCGCAACACTGGGGACAGATAGAACCTCAGCATGTAGTGACACTTGGAGTTTGCATACTGGAGGGCACACCTCTAGTCGTCTCTTCTTGTAGCCTGAGGTGGGGCCTGTTGAAGCAAGTTGTTCCCAAGGCTGGAGGTAGTCAGCTGCTGCTGATCAGACCACTTAAGTAGTTCCTGGTTCTTGCTGTCTACCAAGCAAAGCAGGGCAATATAGGCTAAGGAACCAATGTGCTTTAGCTGACAGGCCCCACTTCAGGTTTCTTCCCCAGTTGGCACTCAAGGTTGGGCACGTTCCCAGGTACAACCAATCAAGTGCACATGCGCAAAAGGACCAATGCATTTTTCAAGTAATCACTTTGCATTCATAGTGCCTTTCATGAGCTCAGGATGACAAAGTGTCATATCCAATGAAGCACTCGGATTGTATCAAACAGCTATGGAAAAGTCAAATAAAATTGGACAGACCACACCCAAAGGCATACCCAACCCAGTTGGCCCTGCAAAGTCCTCCATACGGACAACTGGGGACTTATGCCAAAATTGCGAGAGCTATCCCACAGACAAGTCGAACAGCAGCCTAACAGTTATGCTCAGAATCATACCTTACAATGTCCCAGACGCATCCATTACCATCCCTGGGTATATCCCATCCCACCAGGACAGACCAACCCAAGGTGGCAGCAGTGGTATACAGTCGTGAAGGAGTTGCTCTGGGAGTCCTCAACATTGACTTTGACCCCCATTAAGTTTCATGGCGTCAGGTCAAATATGGGGAAGGAAACCTACTACTCTCCCTCAAAGGCTGAATCAGTACTCTGCCACATTGGAAGAGGCACAGGGTACAGAATGTACTCTAGGCAGGGAACTTCACTATCCACCATCAAGAGTGTCTTGGTTGCATCACTACTGATCTCGCTATCCTAGTTCTAAAAGACATATCTGTCAGACTGGGATTGCAGCAGGTGGTCAGAGAACAAGCGAGGCAAAAGCCTACTTGATCTTGTCCTCACCAATCTAACAGTTGCAGCTGTATCCCTATCCTGAATGATAGCAGAGCCCAGCACATCAGTGCAAAAGAAAAGGCTGAAGTATTTGCAACCATCTTCAACTGGAAGTGCCAAGTGAATGAACCATCTCGGCTCCCTCCTGAGGTCCCCAGCATCACAGATGGCAGTCTTCAGCCAATTCGATTCAGTCCATGTGAAGGCTATGGGCCCTGATAACATCCTAACTGTAGCGCCGAACACTTGTGCTCCAGAGCAAGTTATGCCCTTAGTCAAACTGTTCCAGTACAGCTACAACACTGGCATCTATCAGACAACATGGAAAATTGCCCAGGTATGTCCTGTCCACAAAAAGCAGGACAAATCCAATTTGGCCAATTACCTCCCCATTAATCTACTCTCAGATTATTAGCAAAGTGATGGAATGTATCGTCAACACTACTATCAAGCGACACTTATTTACCAATAACCTGCTCACTGATGCTCAGTTGAGTTCTGCCACGGCCACAGGGCCTTGTTCCAGCCTTGGTCCAAACACGGACAAATGAATTCCAGAGGTCAGATGAGAGTGACTGCTTTGACGTCATGGCAGCATTCAACGGGGTGTGTCAAGGAACCCTAGTTAATTTGAAGTCACTGGGAATTGGGGGAAAAAGCTCTCCACTCGCTTAAGTCATACCTAGTACAAAGGAAGATGGTTGGCCTTCAACAACCACAATCAGCTCAGCCCCAGAACATTGCTGCAGGAGTTCTTCAGGGCATTGTCCTAGGCCCAACAATGTTTCAGCTGCTTTGACAGTGGCTTTCCCTCAATCATAAGGTTAGAAGTGAAAAATAAACGAGGTTGGCTGTTGCCTAATTGGAAAGAAAGGAAGGTTAGAAGTGGGGATGCTCGATGATTTCACAGCATTCAGTCCCATTCGTAACTCCTCAGATAATGAAGGAGCCCATGCCCGCCTACAGCAAGACTTGGACAACATTCAGGCTTGGACTGATAATTAGCATGTAACATTCACACCAGGGATGTGCCAGGCGATGACCATCTCCAACAAGAAAGCACACCATCTCCCTTTGACATTCAATTAAATTACAATTGCTGATTCCTTAATCAACATTCTAGGGGTTACCATTGACCAGAAACATAATTGGACCAGCCACATAAATACTGTGGCTACAAGAGCAGGTCAGAGGCTAGGAATTCTGCAGCAGCAACTTATTTCGTGACTCCACAAAGCCTGTTGACCATCTACAAGGCACAAGTCAGGAGTGTGATGGAATACTCTCCACTTGCCTGGAAGAGTGCAGCTCCAACAACGCTCAAGAAGCTCGACACCATCCAGAACAAAGCAGCCTGCTTGATCGGCACCCCATCTACCACCTTAAACATTTATTCCCTCCACCACCAGCACACAGTGGCAGCACTGTGTACCACTTACAGGATGCACTGCAGCAACACACCAAGGGTCCTTAGACAGCACCTTCCAAACCCACGACCTCTACCACCTAGAAGGACAAGGGCAGCAGTCGCATGGGAACACCACCACCTGCAAGTTCCTTTCCAAGCCACACACCATTCCTTCAATGTCGTTGGGTCAAAATCCTGGAACTTCCTTCCCAACAGCACTGTAGGTGTACCTACCCCACAGGGACTGCAGCGGTTCAAGGAGGCAGCTCACCACCACCTCAAGGGCAATTAGGGATGGGCGATGCCCACGTCCCAGGAACCTATAAAAAAAATATACAAAATGCACTACAGCAGTTTACCAAGCCTCTGACAGCACCTTCCAAATCTGCAACCTCTACCGCCTAGAAGGACAAGGGCCGCAGACACATGGGAATACCACTGCCTGCAAGTTCCCCTCCATGTCACATACAATCCTGACTTGGAACTATATTGCCATTCTTTCACTGTCACGGAGTCACAAACCTGGAACTCTGCTTCAGAGAACTGTAGGTTTAATTACGCCACAAAGACTGTAGTAGTTTAAGGAGGAGGCTCACCATCACCCTCTCAAGGGCAATTGGGATGGGAAACAAAATGCTGGCCTTACCAGTAATGCCCACATCCCATGAATGAATAAAATGTGTAGTCACTGTTGTATCTGGATGAAACTGTGGCTCATCAAAAGACTGCTTGTTCAACATCTAATTTGATAAACCTACAGCTGTGGAGGGGTCAAGCCAGGTGGTGGAGAGGTAGAGATGAATTGTTGTCAGCATCACAAGGGATAGTATATGGATGGGGGAGCGCGCAGGGGAATCCCCACTAGAAATTAGTAATGTTGAACTTTAGGAGTTCCGAAATTCTTTCCCATGTGCAGTCTACTAAATTATTCCAATAAGTTTTAGAAAGTGAAATGTAAAGTAGCATAATCTATTCAAAAAAACTCTAATCTTTACATAGCTACAAAATGCACCACCCATATTCGGATGCAAAGTTTCATTTTAGTCAAGCCAACTAGATTTGCATCATCTTAAACTGGACATGCAGCATCAAGTATTAATAGTACTAAGCCAAGGAAAGTGGGAAAGGAGAAATACAAGAACACAGTTTAGAATTTTTTGTAGGTATTTATTTAGTAAACAATGAAATGCTGTAACAAACAGTATTTAACACAGCTGCACCACAAGAAAGCGCATAAAATCTGGACACTACTGTAAAAACTGAACTCAAATGATAATGTGAAACAGTCCTTTAGCACTTTTGTTCATATAACAAAAAGCCAGAAACAGCAGGCAAGACAATAGTCATACTGTAAACGAAAGACTCCTGCTATTTGCAGGTGCAAAGCATACAACGACACACACCAATACATTTTAACATTTAACCATTTATAATTATGTCATTCCCTCAAGTCAGAATACAAATAAGTTTTTACTTTACCGTTCATTTACAAATGATTCAGTGTTCCATTTAAAAAAAGTCTCGATTTAGAGGATAGCACTAAGTGTAAGGCAGTTACGAAAAAATATCCAGTTCTTGAAATGTTGAGTTAAAAGTTAAGGCAAGCTATGAAATCAATAATGACTATAGCCAAGCCCGTGTCTCTTTTCAATTTACAATTAACTTGCATTTGCAAACTTTCCTAATAATCCTATGAGCAGTCACTATATAAATTAAATTTTAAAAAGTGTTATTTTTAGGCCATTCATAAAAAGTTCAAATCTTTCAATTTTAAAAAGTTGCAATTACTGCAAATGACTCCATCTATCAGAAATCTCACAAAGGCTTGTGAGAATGAACAAAGAACAGATGTGTCATTATTTTCATAAACTTGATAATTAAGTGAATGGATCAAATTTGGATATGGTAAAGGACTGATGAACTATTAAGAGCTAAACTATCCAAGTTGTCACCCTCAGTTCTAGTCATCTAAAAACAGAACATCTGTAACTACACATTTGGTTAGTGGAGTAATCAATCAAAAACAGCAAGATTGTTTATTTATGGCTTGCTTAGATGCAAGCCTTCCACTGGTGCAGAGCACGGAAGCAATACTGGTCCAAGACATGGGATTATTAACACTGCATCCAAATACATCCCTTTCCACATCCAGTTTTTACAGCAAAACATTTTTTCAAGAGAGGAGGAAACACAGCATATGGGAATTTCATAAAGTACCAATCTACTGGTGTATTATGCAAGTTGTGGTATCCAAATTCCATATACCTCTGGTCTAAAAAGGAAAAGACTTCTTATTGGTATTGAAGGTCAACAGGAGATGGGGCAATCTCGATGACAACAGATGATTAAAAAGTTTTCATTCTAGAAAGACCTTTTAGGTTAATGACAACATATACTCAATTTTAAAGTATCATGTCTGAACTGATTGCACCACTCTGAGCATTTCCCAAAACTGAAGACAAGATTTGATTGTTAGTGCACAACATTTCCTGTTGGTAAATGCTCATTTTTCTACTTGTAATCAACTTATCAGGTACTGAAATTTCTTTGTATACAAGAACTGGATAATTCAGAAGAGTATGGTGCAAACAAAAATACTCATTTTCATTGTGAAAAAATTGAAAGCCACATTTATACATTGAAGAATCTAGAGTCCTGCAAAAATAAAGGAGAGCTGCTTTGCCCATATCAACATGTTGCCTGTGGAATTTAGCCTTCCACCGAGTAAACAAAGTAGCCAGAGTTCTACTGTACAGGCTAAATGATAAAAAGGTTCCAAGTTGGATCTTTTAAAGATGTATATAGCAAAATAGTAGCATGACATATCAGACAGCAGAATTTCAGAATCATTTTGTCACAGCTCAGGTTAAATTGTTACTGAACTAATGGAAGTACGTAATATGCAACAACAAAAAACTGTAAACTGAAACACTCCCAATTATATTCTACTGTAGAGAAAGGAGCCAAAAATTTAAAATTACAACTGGATCCACACTTTATCATGTAAAACATATCCTATGCACATCCTTTATACCAAATTGTTTTTAAAACTCCCTTTTTTTTTTCTAAGTGTATTTTTAAAACAAATTCTTGTTAGTTTTGGCCAGTTATGTTTGAAATTGTTACAATTTTCTCAGATCCCATCACTGACAGTAATTATTGCTATATCAGCTACTGCCGTCAAAAGTAACACTTGTGCTACTAAACCAGCAGGATATGTAAGGTGCCAAGCCTCTGGGACTATGCTAATTTACTAACTACTATAGTTTTAGTGTACGTTAAATCATGCTGTCATTTGTGGAGCAAAATGCACATCATCTTGTTCTACTTGCACTTGGAAGTATGGAAGGATACAGGGGATGGAGTTTTAAATCTACACAAGCAACAGCACAAGTTAAATTTTACTGTACACACTTTACTGACAGATACTATATTTACAGAGCACAATGGCAGTTTCATAAATCAACCCATCCTTTCATTTACACAAGTATAAATTACACCTAATAAAAAACCCATATAAAAATGTTATTGCACCATTTTATTCAAAATACCAACAAACATTTGTAGCCTTCACTATCAAGGTCTAGAAACTTCTGGACGGTTAGGGTAGAAACTAAACGAGTATGATGATTCAGCCTGATCTGAAACACTAACGTATGCACACAGACATGTGTTCATGCAGTCTCAGAACCATTTACTTTTCCAAATAAAACTAAAATATACAGCTTACCAACCATGTATACAAACATAGTGCTAGCACTTTACTGACCTAGTAAAAACAAACTAATTGTAGCCGTAATCAAACTTCTGCCAAAATTACATAAATTCTTACTTTTTTGCACATTAAGAGTACAGGAAAAGCTGCAGTATTTTATTTATTTAGAGATACAGCACTGAAACAGGCCCTTCGGCCCACCGAGTCTGTGCCGACCATCAATCACCCATTTATACTAATCCTACACTGATCCCTACATACATCCCCACCTGTCCCTATGTTCCCCTACCACCTACCTATACGAGGGGCAATTTATAATGGCCAATTTACTTATCAACCTGCAAGTTTTTGGCTGTGGGAGGAAACCGGAGCACCCGGCGAAAACCCATGCAGACACAGGGAGAACTTGCAAACTCCACACAGGCAGTACCCAGAATTGAACCCGGGTCGCTGGAGCTGTGAGGTTGCGGTGCTAACCACTGCGCCGCCCATTTTATAGGGAGATAATATTTGTACTGTTTTAAAATAATGCAGTTTGTTTTCAAAGTTTAGTTATCAATAAAAACACTATATTGCAAGTGCATTGAAATCAGCAGTTTGGTTGTTTATATCCATTGGGAAAACCTATCAATTTTACAAATGTGCTTCTTCTGTTACAACTTATTTCAAGCATCAGTTAATGTCTCTAACTTTTCTTGCATTATATACTTTTTTTTCTCCTGTATATCAGCATAAAGTACATTCTAAACAGCCAAAAACAAAAGAATTCCTGCAAGATACTGCAACTTTGAGATGAGAATGGAAAGTGACATACTGGTGTCGTAGATACAAAAGGTAACATAAAAGCTTGGCAACCAAAATTAGTTAACAAACAGGTCCACGTACACATTGGCAGTGGGGAAATCATACATAATGAAAAGCAGATGATAACAATGAACAGCTGAACCCACCTTTACAATGTTAATCACTGCAATTGGAGTTTATTCAGCAAGGTTAGGGTTTAAAAAAGTGCCATAAATTCATTATATAAACTATTCCTTCACTCTAGGTTTGATTGCTCAGAGGCACATATGAATCCTAGTCACAAAACCATTGGAGTAAAAATATTCAAAATAATTAATGAGCAGACATATTACAAAATAAATGTATGTAACATCTGTGTCCTGAATCCTAGGATAGCACCAGTTACTAAATCTAATTATTCTCCCTCAACAGCAGCTGTAGAATATTACAAAGGATCACATCAACAAACCCAACACCTGCTCATTAGAGGTGAATAACATGACAAATACTGAAATTTCAGTACTGATTAAATCACCGAAGCCCATAGTCAAAGTCCATCAAGTAACTACCTAAATCATAAATGGTGTTCTATGTTCTATGAATACAGGCTTGTAACCATAAGTTCAGAACTTCATAAACTCATTATCAAGCTATGAAAAGTACCAATTGCAACTTCATATAACCCAATTAAGATCCCTTCTTAGATATACATTTCTGTTTAGTCCCTTTGAATATCAGATCAAATATTAAATATTAACAGGTGATCTTATTATGGTTCAGTTGGAAGATTGTCAAACGATCATACACAAATGTTTATAGCGTGTTACACAATACTATCAAATTATCATTCCAGCCCTACCAATTACATAAATCACATTACACAATACAGCAAGCACACAATGGGAAGTTCAAAAATTGAGTTACAGGTATGCAGCCCTTATGTACAAATTTTCTTACTGTGAAACACTAATGTTAAATAGAACAGGATAAATGCAATGAACATACATTGCACAAAAACAGACATGGACTCCAAGTTGCATACATACAATGGGTTGATTATTGGTTTTGAATGTGTGATCCTTTATGATTAAAATGAGGAAGGATGGAGGTAACAGCTATTTAAAATGGAGGGGAATGTTTATAAGGTGGAAAAGCTAGAGCTTTCATTAGCCCTGGCTGTTTCAGGCATCATTTTTTTCTTCCCCGCAATTGTACAATCATACAATATAACCAATTCAATTAAAAACATGAATGAAAACTTTCTGCACAGTAAAAAACCAACAGTAGCAGCCAAGGTTTTCAATAAAACCCAACAGATTGAGGAGCTGCACAGTCTCAGCACAACTGGTCATCTTGTCATGCAGGGTTTATTACCACAGTATGTCCTTCATAATCAAATCAACCGTCAAAATGCAGTCAGCCCGAAGTTGCATCGACATGACAACATGCCAGCAAAGTCTGACCAGGTATCCAAGGTCGGATCGTACCTCTGCACCAAGTTCAGGTATGATGACCCCGAGTGACCTCCCACCACATAGAGGTAGTTATCTACAATGGCTGCACCAACTCCTGTCATGGGGAGGAGAAAAAAACATTTGATCAAAACAAACTCCGTAAAATAGATGGAAAAATAAACCAAAATTATACAGTTAAAAGATTTGCATGGAAATTACAGAGTTCCAAACTCTATAGAGTAGTGATAATGGGGGACTTCAATTACGCCAATATAGACTGGAATAGTAATAGCATAGAGGGAAGTTTCTGAAGTGCGTTCATGAGAATTTTCTGGATCAGAATGTTTCTGCCCAATGAGGAAGAAGTCGTTGCTGGGATCTGGTTCTGGGGAATGAGATGGGTCAAGTGGATCAAGTGTCAGTAGGGGAACATTTAGGGAATGGTGATCATAGTATCAAATGGTTTAGGCTAATTCTGGAAAAGGGAAAAGGAGCAATCTGGAGTAAAAATACTGAATTGGAGGAAGGCTAATTTCAATGGGGTGGGAAGGGATCTGTCCCAGGTAAAGTGGAATCAAAGATTGGCAGGCAAAACTATAATGGAACAATGGGCTGCTTTTAAAGAAGAGATGGTATATTCCCACGAGGAGGAAAGGTAGGGCAAGCAAAGCCAGAGCTCCCTGGATAACAGAGTAAGATGAAGCAGAAAGTGGAGAAGTATGCCAGATGTCACGTTGATAATACAAGTGAGAACCAAGCTGAATATAGAAAGTTCAGAAGGGAAGTGAAAAGGAAACAAGAGACACAAAGAGAGAGGATGCTAACATAAAAGGGAATCCTACATTCATCTACAGGCATATAAATAGGGGAAGGGTAGTAAAAGGAGGGGTGGGCTGATTAGGGACCAAAGAGGGATCTATGCATGGAAGCAGAGGGCATGGCTAAGGTACTAAATGAGTCTTTAACAAGAAAGATTCTGCAAAAGTCAGTGAAAGAGGAGGCAGTTGGAATACTGGATGGGCTAAAAATTGATAAAGAGGAAGGAATTAGAAAGGCTGGCTGTTCTTAAGGTTGATAAGTCACCAGGATTGGATGGGATACATCTGAGGATACTGAGAGAAGGGTAGAAAATGCATAATTCCTGGCCATAATCTTCCAATCCTCCTTAGATATGGGGTGGTGCCAGGAAACTGGAGAACTGCCAATTTTACAGCCTTGTTCAGAAAAAATGGTGTAAAGATAAACCCAGCAACTACAGACCAGTCAGTTTAACCTCAGTGGTGAGAAAACCTTTAGAAACTATAATGCGAGACAAAATTGTCACTTGGACAAATGTGGATTAATTAAGGAAAGCCAGCACAGATTGGTCAAAGACAAATCGTGTTTAACTAACTTGATTGAGCTTTCTGATGAGGTAACAGAGAGGCTTGATGAAGGTAATGTGGTTGATGTGGACTTCCAAAAGGCATTTGATAAAGTGCCACATAATAGGCTTGCCAGCAAAGTTAAAAGGAAAGTAACAGCATGGATACGAAGTTGGCTGAGTGACAGGCAACCGATAGTAGCGGTGAACAGTTTTTTTCCACCAAGACAGGAGGAAGGTATAGAGTGTTCCCCAGGGGTCGTGGTAGGACCACTGCTTTGATATAGATTAATGGCCTGGACTTGGATGTACAGGGCACAATTTCAAAACTTACCGATGATGCAAAACTTGGAAGTCTTGTGAACTGTGAGGATGAGTGTAATAGGCTTCAATAGGACGTAGATAGACTGGTGGAACGGGCGGACATGTGGTCTGATGAAATTTTAATGCAGAGAAGGGTGAAGTGATATATTTTGGTAGGAAGAACAAGGAAAGGCAATAGAAAGCAAAAGGTACAATTTTAAAGGGGGTGCAGGAACAGAGAGACCTGGGGGTATATGTACACAAATCGTTGAAGATGAAAGGGCAGGTTCAGAAAGTGGTTATAAATGCATATGGGATCTTGGGCTTTAAAACAGAGGCATAGAGTACAAAAGCAAGGAAGTTATGATGAACCTTTATAAAACACTCTTTTGGCCTCAACTGGGATATTATGCCCAATTCTGGGCACTGCCTTTAGAAAGGATGTGAAGGCTTTAAAGAGGGTGCAGAAAAGATTTGCAAGAATGGTTCCAGGGATGAGGGACTTCAGTTACATGGATAGATTGAGAACAAGCTTAGCTTCTCCAAAGAAGCTTGAAGGAAGACTTGATGGAGGTGTTTAAAATCCATGAGGTGTCTGGACAGAGTAGATAAAGAGAAACTGTTCTCATTGGCAGAAGGGTTGAGAACAAGAGGACACTGATTTAAGGTGATTGGCAAAAGTAGTAACAGTGACAGGAGAAGAAACTTGACGTAGTGAGTGGTTAGGATCTGGAATGCACTGCCTGAGAGTACAGTGGAGGCAGATTCAATCATAGCATTGAAAAAGGAATTGAATAAGTACCTGAACAGAAATAATTTGCAGGGCTACGGCGAAAGGGCAGGTGAGTGGAAGTAGCTGAGTTGCTCTTGCTGAGAGCTGGCATGGACATGATAGACTGAATGGCCTCCTTCTATGCTGTAACCATTCTATGATTCTCACAACTATAGCAATTCCATGAAATCATCAATTTTGTTTGAAGATAAGAAAAACTACATACATTAATTTTTTTCAGATTGTTACACAAGACTCCTAAATACTCATTTACCTGTTCTAGGATCACTCATCGGCCTGCATAAGGTCCATTGATTTTGATGGGGTTCATATCTCTCAACACTTTGCAAGTGTGACACACCATTGTGTCCACCAACAACAAAGATGAATCCGAGCATTGAACCAACACCAAAGTTAATTCTTTTATCAGCCATTGGAGCCACCATTTCCCAGGAATCTTTGCTTGGATCATAACGCTCCACGCTATTTTTACATACAAAAGTAAAAACATAGTGGTTGGTTAAATTCCACTTGCTCCAGAAAGAATCATGTACAAGTGAAGCAGCTCAAATAAGATAACAAGTAACTATATATGTAGCTCTCCGCAAAATTAATTTCAACAGTTTGAAAACCACTACCAATTTTAGAGGCTTTAAAGAAAACAGAATGGGGAGCAGGAACAGAAATGGCACACTAACTGTAAAACTTTGATTCCCCTACCAACATCCCAGATACAGCGCTGTAGAAAAAAAAGGAAAACACAGGGATACAATAGTTCAAGGAAAAAAATTGGAATGGTGTCAGTATTTTCATAGATAAAAACTCAGTTTCAGATTGATAAAATTTTTATTTTTGGGATGATTTTTCTGGTCAAAGTTAGCGAAATCAGTGCTGGGAAAATTACTACTTTCCCAGTTTTTGGCACCCAGCATCAAATTTCAAGGACTCATGTCCAGTGCAAATCTATTGTCTCAACAACATCCCTCAAGCACAATGCCAGAAGTGCATCAAGAATTTTCCTCTTTCATTTGAGCTACATTTAAACTGATCAAGTGAGATTGGCAATTTATTGCTGAATGTGGGCAGTTTTGTGTTCACTCAGACTGACTGCATTCAAACTCAGATCCTAGAAGAACAATTTTGCATTCATAAAAGAACATAGAAATCGTGTTTGTATAGCAAAAAAACTGAAAAGTCAGGAGGTTGGACAAACAGGAATTATGTTAAGAATGATGTCCAATAATTTACACAAGAAACCATACCTACAATTTTTGGTAGAAACACGGTTAAAAAAAAAAATACTGCAGAAAGAAATTAACTTCCAGCAGTTATCTATACTCAAATTGGGATCTAATTTGTTCAGATAATGTTCAGTTGTAGAAATACTTCTGCACACAAAATTCTGTGCAGTATCTCAAATAGTGTCAATTTGGTCATTAGAAAGGCAGGCAAATTTGGTTTGTCCAAGAAATTAGGCACTACATAAACTACAGAGCTCTTGGGCCAACACAGTAATCTTTTCTTCAAGTTTCCTCAATCTCTAGAAATTGTTTCAATGAGTTATTTCATCATTCTTTGAAAAATCCAAAACTTAAACTCAT
Source organism: Heterodontus francisci (assembly GCF_036365525.1). Taxonomy (NCBI): domain Eukaryota; kingdom Metazoa; phylum Chordata; class Chondrichthyes; order Heterodontiformes; family Heterodontidae; genus Heterodontus; species Heterodontus francisci. The sequence goes on from NC_090379.1 coordinate 39,198,336, forward strand.
GTATTTTTATGATTAAAAAGGTCACAAAGTAATCTTAGAATGTGAAACAGATCAATTTCTGAATTCCCCCCCCCCCCCCAAGTACTACTACTTGGTACAAATGTTCCCAAGTAAAAGTCTTGTGGTCTTAATTCAAACGTTCATTATTAAGTTTGACTGCACAGGCCCATATGAAATTTTAACGGGTAAAAGTATGACCGTGTAAAAGACAAAAAACAAAACCGAAAGAGCAGAAACTTGGAGGTTCTATTACTGGCACATGCGGAGTTAACTGATCTCAGGAAGTGGGTGTGGTGTGACTGGGGTTCCCATTCTTGTTCACTATTCAATAATTGCTGCTGGATAGGATTGAATGAGGTGAGGTAAGGGCATTCTGCAGGTCAAGTGAAGACAGGCTCTCCACACCAAGTTGAATTAGCATGTAGAAATTAGTGGTAAGCAATCACGCATGAAGATTCACCTATTGGGTAGTGTACGGAGGTGCTGCTGATACCGTAACTTAGCAAGGTTTTGGTTTAATGAACTACAATGAATATTTTTGAAATTTCTACCATTTGCTCTCAACAAATACAAATTACTTTAAAAGTAAATTAGGATAATCTACAACTTTTTGAAAGTTTAAAAATGTTGTATTTTATGTAACAAACATACTGTTTTACCTGTTCATGTGAGCAGGGCCATATCCTCCTATAGCATATACCATTCCATCTAAAACTGTAGCTGCAAAACAGCTTCGACTTTTCACCATTGGTGCAACTGGCTGCCACTTTTTGATTTTAGGAATGTATTTTTCCACAGATTGCAAGTAGTTTTCCCCATCATAACCACCTAATGCATACAGTTCGCCTGCTAATACTGCCACTCCAAGAGTGCTTCGACATTCATTCATTCTTTCTACAGATGTCCACTTGTTTGTCTCCGGATTCCAACCTTCCACCAAATTCTCATGCTTCCGATAATTGATACCTTGCTGGATGTGGGTTGCAATTCCTCCTACCACATAAAGTTTCTGATCGACAACAGCAACTCCACATTCATAGCGCGGACTACTAAGTGGTGCCAGACCTGTCCAGGAGTCTGTCTGAGGGAAGTACATCTCCACACTGCAGCAGGGATCGGGAAGGAAAAATTATACAAATGAAAAGTCAGTTAATTTTTTTTTATAAAAAGGATTGAAGCATACAGCAACATTCATATAACACCTTTAAAGTAGGAAAAATGTCCCAAGGCACTTTACAGGAGTGCAATATGACAAAAAAATTTACAGAACCAAAATGAAATATTAGAATATGAATAAAAATATGGTCGAAGAGGTACGTTTCAAGGACAGACTGAGCAAGTGAGCGAGAACAAACACGACAGACAAAAAGGGATGGAGGGAGGGTGACACATACCTTCTAGCCATAGTCACACCAAGCCTCAGAGCTTCTGCATCAGATGTACAACAATTTGCATTTATATAGTGCCTTTAATGTGGTAAAACATCCCATGGCACTTCACGGGAGCCTTATCAAACAAAATTTGATACAGAGCCACATAAGGAGACATTAGGACAAATGGCCAAACTGGTAGGTTTTAAAGGAGACTCTTAAAAGGAAAGGGTAGAGAGATGGAGAGGATTAGGGAAGAGAATTCCAGAGCTTAGGGCCTAGGCAGCTGAAGGCATGGCTGCCAATGGAGAAGTGATTAAAGTCAGGGATTCACAAGAGACCAGAATTGTGGCTTGTATGGTTGGTGATGTTTACAAAGATAGGGAGGGCAAGGCCATGGAGGAATTTGAGAACAAGGATGAGAATTATAAAACTGAGGCATTGCCGGTAGGCCTGTGAGCATTTTGGCAGCGAACAGGGCTTGGTGCAGGTTAGAATACAGGAATGGAGATTTGGATGAGCTTAAGTTTCTGAAGGATGGACAAAGGAAGGCTGGCCAGGAGAAAACTGGAATAGTCAAGTCTAGAGGTGACAACAGCATGGATGAAGGTGTCAGCAGCTGATCAGCTAAGGCAGGGGTGGAATTAGGCAATATTATGGAGGTGGAACTATGATAGACAACTCAGAAGTGGTGGATAAACCTATGCAGAATAGTTTTAAATGAAAACAACTTAATATTCTAAACATACAAGTCTAACACCGTGTATTAGTCAACAAATACTCAATCCAGATGACCTGTGGCAAGCTTTGGCAAAGAGGTTCCTGCATAAATGGAAGCCCCTCCAGGGTGCTGAGCACCATATTAATACAGGCTGCAGCCCTCCCTCTCTCAGTGTCACTATTTTTCCTTTTTGTCACAAATACCCCTCAAAGCTTAGGCCCGGAGCACAACATGGACCAAAAGGAAGCCTTTCTATTGCATGCCTCAGGGTCCTGAGCTATAGTGTTTGGAGAGAACTCATTTTATGTCACAAAGCTAACTTGCACTGGGACTTTGTATTAGAATTAGAATTAGAATATTACAGCGCAGTACAGGCCCTTCGGCCCTCGATGTTGCGCCGATCATCTGACCTACACTATTCCATTTACATCCATATGTCTATCCAATGACCACTTAAATGCCCTTAAAGTTGGCGAGTCTACTACTGTTGCAGGCAGGGCGTTCCACGCCCCTACTACTCTCTGCGTAAAGAAACTACCTCTGACATCTGTCCTATATCTTTCACCCCTCAACTTAAAGCTATGTCCCCTCGTGTTTGTAGTAATTGAAAAGATGAAAGCTCTCTTCATCAACACAGTCCCAAAGAACTGTGACCAAGCTGCATTTATCACAAACTAGGACCCCTAGTTATGGATATGGGAGCAGGCATCCCTTGAAATCTCCGAAGACATATGAAAATAGCAACCATCACTTTTGAAAAAAAGGTTTGGAATCTCTAACAATGGATTTAGAGGTTACAAGCAAAAGGTAGACACATCAGTAAAGTAAAATTAGCAACTGGACTACCGAAAAGCATCAAAAGAATTCTCAAAAGATTATTTCAACAAGCTGACAGAATGCCAGTCAAATAAAACAGGACTGATTTAGTATCATGCCATTTTACCACACACAGCCAGCCAGTCATATCCATACTGGCGTTATGTAGGAGCTAACATATGTATTAGTGACAAAAGGAAGAAGTTTGTTTATATAAACTTATGACTATAATTACAAGTTCTGCAATCTGAAAAATATAAATACAGCTGCCCCTCAACACAATCATTTTTGATGCAATTCTAGATGCCATGCTACTTTTACTTGGCTTTCAAATCTTCTATTTTTCAGCTTTAAAATGCTTTACGCAAGCTTTTGTCATGGGTGCATAGCTAAAAGGAATAAACATAGCCTTATGCTAATTCCACTATTGATTAATTTCAATTAACGAATCTCCACTACATCTGATCATTAATATGCATTAAACTTAATTAAACCTGTTCTGTGAAGCAATTGCAATTATTGGTTAGTAGCACAGGACCGTTTTTAAAAAAAAAAATAGAATACATGAGCCCAATGTTCAATAGCCAATTTTTTGGTAGGAAATATATATTGTAAAACAGAACCTAGTCTTTGCTGATGATGCTGCTTTAACATCTCACACTGAAGAGTGTCTGCAGAGTCTCATCGACAGGTTTGCGGCTGCCTGCAACGAATTTGGCCTAACCATCAGCCTCAAGAAAACGAATATCATGGGACAGGACGTCAGAAATGCTCCATCCATCAATATTGGCGACCACGCTCTGGAAGTGGTTCAAGAGTTCACCTACCTAGACTCAACTATCACCAGTAACCTGTCTCTCGATGCAGAAATCAACAAACGCATGGGAAAGGCTTCCACTGATATGTCCAGACTGGCCAAGAGAGTGTGGGAAAATGGCGCACTGACACGGAACACAAAAGTCCGAGTGTATCAAGTCTGTGTCCTCAGTACCTTGCTCTATGGCAGCGAGGCCTGGACAGCATATGTCAGCCAAGAGCGACATCTCAATTCATTCCATCTTCACTGCCTCTGGAGAATACTTGGCATCAGGTGGCAGGACCGTATCTCCAACACAGAAGTCCTCGAGGCGGCCAATATCCCCAGCTTATACACACTACGGAGTCAGCGGCGCTTGAGATGGCTTGGCCATGTGAGCCGCATGGAAGATAGCAGGATCCCCAAAGACACATTGTACAGCGAGCTCGCCACTGGTATCAGACCCACCGGCCGTCCATGTCTCCGCTTTAAAGACGTCTGCAAACGCGACATGAAGTCCTGTGACATTGATCACAAGTCGCGGGAGTCAGTTGTCAGCGTTCGCCAGAGCTGGCGGGCAGCCATAAAGGCGGGGCTAAAGTGTGGCGAGTTGAAGAGACTTCGCAGTTGGCAGGAAAAAAGATAGAAGCGCAAGGGGAGAGCCAACTGTGTAACAGCGCCGACAAACAAATTTTTCTGCAGCACCTGTGGAAGAGCCTGTCACTCTAGAATTGGCCTTTATAGCCACTCCAGGCGCTGCTCCACACACCACTGACCACCTACAGGCGCATACCCATTGTCTCTCGAGATAAGGAGGCCAAAGAAAGAAAGTTATCATCTCATGGCATACAAGCTGATCTTGGACATACAGAGCAATAAATACAATTATCAGACATTTTCTAAAGACCGCAAACGATAAATACAAATGAAGAATTCTATTCAGCCCCTTAGGGCACTAATCCAAAAACAACGTTCAACTGTTTCTTCAATAATGCCTGGTTCTATTTTGAAATAGGCATGTGGAACTATGGTACTTAGTAGGCCTAAACCTCCCCCTTCTCTTACTTTCCCAAAAGGGATTCACACAAATGTCTCCCTTTAAAAAGGGTGATAACAGTAAAGTTGAGATGTTTGGCCCACTTAAACATATTTTTAAAAATGAGGATAGCTAAAATAAAAAAGTAACTAATTGTCAATCGCCTCCTTTCAAGGTTAAACGGCTTAGGTTTCTCCCATCTTTCCACACAACTCTCATTTCTGATGCAAGGCATCACTCTCATGGTTCTTTTCTGAACTACTTTTGATTACCTCCCTTGTGACCAGATTGGACACAGTACTCAAGGTATCAGCTGACCAAAGCACTCCTCAACCAGAGCAAGACTGTCTCCAATTTATGCCCTACGGCTTTGGCCAGATCGTTCAACATTCTACTTAAAATTAAATATAGAACATTTGATCTTGAAATGTTCCAATAATAAAGCCCAATTTCAAAATGTTAGTTGCTTTTTGGAAATCATTTAAAAATTTATGGGTAATCAAGCAATCTGTATCTTCCTCTCCTGGAAGAAATATTGCCAGATTTTGAAAATAGCCCCAAAACAGCTGTCATTCTTTATGCATCCAAAGGCTTTTTAAAGTTACATTCATTAAACATTTAGAACCTTTAGACATGTCTATTTGCCAAAGGTACCCTAGGACCAAAGGTTTACTGAACAAGACTGGTTAATAAGATAAACCAGTCTTTACTGAGATAGTAAATCAGGTCCTTAAGCAGCCAGTTACACTTGTTACAAATCCTTAAGAGAATAAGTGTTGAAGAATTTCATTTAAAACAAATGAGTTGGGGTGTAGAAGAGTGCAGGTTAATTACAATATTCCAGATATCTGCTGCATGGATACACCTACATACAAATGTAATACCTATAAGTTTATGCCTAGCTACATGCCAGATTTGATAGAGGTGAATGTACTGACATGAATTTCAACAGCACATTTTCCCTACATGTCTGACAGACTAGAGAGTTCATGAGCAACTAAATCTGCTATTTCTCAGCCTCATATGGAGGAAATGTATGCCCATGGGTATACCTTCCATTTATAATTTGTGTCTGTTTTCAAATAGAAAAAGTTCTTCCTGACCAGAGTGGAAAAACAGAACTCTGTCTCAGTGAACAGATACATTTAAATAGAAGCATCTTACAATTTCTTTGGTCAGCTCAGTTGGTGTCCACCACCAACACCCATCGCCACACTTAGGATACAAGTGTAGCATCAGTGCAGGATAATTTCCATTTTGCAACAATAACCATCATCACTCTGAATCAATACAACGAGACTCCCCAAACATTGTAGCCCCATACTGCATGAAGGATAAATTAAATGCAGTGTCAAACATGGTTTGCAAAAATGGTTAGGGGACACTTTTCAAATCTGCTTTACCTTGACTGAAATGTCTAAAGAACAGGGATTCTCCCCTTCATACTCTAAAAATTTATATTTCTTCGTGTTGGGGAAAAAGCTTTGAATGGTCAACTCAAGACCAATAAAATGAGCTGGGCTCTCTGGTCAGTCATCTTTTTATCTTTAGATTCAGGGACTTACCAAATATAGCACAAAAGTCAAAAATATTGGAGTCAAAACATATATCCTTATGGGAAAGACAATAGAAATGAGGGATAGTGAACAGTGTATACATTTGACTGTGTGATTTCTGTACAGGCATTCTTGTACAGCAATATCCAAGCATATAGTTGTATTGTAAGCCAATATACCCTACTGCATTCAGCCAATGGCATAGCAGATTGAGACAGTGTGTACAATGTGGAATATTTCTATTACATACCACTATGATCCACCACCATAATAGGTACACATCCATCAAAATCTATGCAGATAAAATGAGGGAGATGCTGATGTTTTCTACACTCGTTTCCTCATTATCAGAATGAAAATATGCGCTGCATGTCAATTTGAATTTTACCTTGCTTGAATGACTTACCTGTCTAATGTAGCAAACAGTCCAGTTTTTCCACCAACAGCACACAGTACTTTGGGAGCACAACGTGGCTGGGTCAATAACTCAGTCTGATGGGAAAATCTGTGCTCTGGCATAAAATGATACTTAAGTGCTTCATTTAGAAGGTGCTTGCAGGTATGTTCATCACGAATTAGCTGATTTGCTTCGTATAATCTTGTCAGGAACTTCACACTTAGCAATGGCAATCGGACACAGTGCAACAGCTGTGCCAGATATTTTTGTCTTTCTTGCACATCATATTTAATCCACGACTCTAATGCATAAAAAACAGACTCCTCAGTCACAACATTCAGACAGTCATTTGAAATTATTTCATCTAACTCTGTGTGGTTCAGCTCAAAGAATTCCTCAGTCTGACATACCTCTTCAAAATTCTGACAAATGTACTTGTTGGCAGCAAGGTACAAGTCATGGCAACCATATGTTTCAGCAAACCGGGAAATACCGATGCAGTTGCCAGGATCGAGCTGGCTTTCAAGGAATGCACAACATTCCTTCAATACTAGTTTGATTTGAAGCAAATTTGCAGCTGGTAGTAAAGATTCGACTGTATCTTGTGAAATGAATATAGTTCCTGTATATGCATATTCTACAATAGCCTGCAAAGCAGTTTCATCAATACACTGGAATTCAACCTCGGAGTTTTCATTCTCTGACAGGTTCCCAGTAAACATGGCTTTGAAATATGGGCTGATGCTGGCCAGCACCACCTTGTGGGCATAGATCTTGACATCGCCAACCCTGAGGATGATGTCGCAGAGCTCACGATGCTGCCGAAGATGATTCAATCCCTGCAGTAACTGCTCAGAATGTGGATGAGTCAGATTGGCAAGCATATAGGATTGAGGGGACTGGTCCATCTGAAGGAGAGAACAGAAGGTAATTATCAGCACAAAATATTCAATTGTAACTAAAAATATTTATCCATTACAATATTCCAATTCGGTATAAAACAAATTAAACAAAAGCTTGAGGTATATTTTCTTGAAATAAAAATTGTTTCAAATAGTCTCAAACCCTTCTCAAAAGATGAAATTAGAATATTTAAGTTCTTGAAACAATAGTACAAGATACATCAGTGGTTACTAAAAATCTTGCTGCCAGTTAACAAAATAATTTAAAACCACTAATATATTAATTTCAGATGCGCTTACTAAGGCTACTCTCTGGCAAGTATTTCATTACATGTAGTCAAGTCACAAGGCAATCTAGAATATTTTACAAAACAGGTCAATAATTCAAATGACAGTACTGAATGTATAGATCCAGTAATAGTTTTTTTTTTTGAATGCATGCTGTTCTTCATCCTGGTTTAAAATGGGCATGAGACAATCCCCTCAACAATCCATTCGCCAGTAGAAAAAATGTTGTACAACTCTAGCTGTTAAAGGCCAAAGCAGCTTGCTTGATTGGTACCTCATCGACCACTTTAAACATTCACACCTTCCACCACCGCACACCATGGCCGCAGTGTGCATCAGCTACAAGATGCGCTGCAGGAACTCATCAAGGCTTTCTTGATAGCGCCTCCTAAACCAACGGCCTTTACCACCTAGAAAGACAAAAGGCAGCAAGTGCATGGAAACACCACCACCTGCAAGTTCCCCTCTAAATGACATATCATCCTGACTTGGAAATATATCATTTCATCATTGCTAGTTCAAAATCTTGGAACTCACTACCCAATAGTACCTGCACCACACAGACTGCAGCATTTCAAGTAGGCGGCTTAGCACCAACTTCTCCAGGGCAATTATCGATAGGCAACTTTGCCAGCAGCGCCCACATCCCATGAAAGAATAAAAAAGGTACAAGCAATGTTTGCATCTATTTGAGAACTTTGAATGGCAATATTCATGAAACAACTGGCCAGTTCTCCAGTAAGTCTCTTATCGCAGTCAATTCAAATCCTGTGCCCTGACTTTATACAAAAGGCTAACTGCAGCTTTTGAGCAACTGAGCACTACCACACCTGCAATCATTTACAAAGGAAGTAGTGCAGTGGAATATTAATCTAGGTGGTACTTGCAATTTCAATGTTTCCCTCCACCTTCTACTAACTGTACCCAAAATTATGAAGTTAAAACCGGAAATAAAAACAAGAAATGCTGGAAATACTCAGCAGGTCGTGTAGCATCTGTGGAGAGAGAAGCAGAGTTAACGTTTCAGGTCAGTGACCCTTCCGGAACCTGAAAAGGGGCATTAAAACATATACACAGCTTTATATCTCCTGAATCTCAAAGCAAACTGAACCCAAAATCCCTGAAATCCTTTCCCAAATTGTGAGACACGTCCACATTTCAAAGAAACTCTCCACAGAGTTGAGCTCAATCATGTTATATAGTTGCTATCTGCAATGAACCGCAAAAAATTAAATACTTTTTTTTTAAAGAGTGACACAGATTAACAATTTTTAAAAATATTCATTCTTGGAATATGGCTGTCGCTGTCAAGATCAGTATTTGTTACTTATCCCTCATTGCCCTGGAGAAACTGGAGGTGGGCCACCTTTTTAAACTGCTGCACAATGTGGTTATGTTAGGTAGGAAGGTCCTGGATTTTGATCCAGAGACAATGAAGGAATGGCAATATATGTCCAAGTTAGGAAAAGTCTGTGACTCGGAGGGGAACCTGAAGGTGACTGTGTTTCCATGCACCAGCTGCTCTTGCTCTTCTAGGTGGTGGAGGTTGCAGTTTGAGAGATGCTGCCAAAGAAATGTTAATGAATCGCGGCAGTGCATCTTGTGGTGGCGCATGCTGCAGCCATAGTACACCAGTGGTGGAGATTTAAGCTCGTGAATGGCATGCTAAACAAATGTACTGCTTTGTTCTGGATTGGTGTTAAACTTCTGCAGGGCTGATGCAGCTGTGTGGTACAGTGGATTAACACACAATCCTTTCACCACTAGGAGAAGAATTGAAACCAACACAGATAAAAGGAATTAAGGATTCTCGTTCATTGTAAGGATTTATCAAAGTCAATTTGGGTAGTTTCAACCCAGTGTCTATTGTGAATTGGCCAGTAAAACCAGCTCACAAACTCTCTCAGAAAGCGCACAAGGACAGCTATGAGAAACTGAAGCTTCCATCTGGTGCAGCAGGAGTGATCCAAGTTTGACAAAGATACTATTAGTTACAGCTGAGTAAAGGAAGACTTGCTGTGAATGTCACAGTGCTTTTGTTGACTCTGAGATTATTAATTCCACCAGAATTCCAGCAATCTGACTGTGCTATGGTTGACCTGGGAATACTCAATGCTAACAGAATGCTCCAAATAGAAAGTTCTTGCATTCAATACCCAACATCTCTCATTGTAGTAAGCACAAAATGATCAGAGAGGAATAAAGTTGCACATGTATAAATCTCTGTTCAGTAAAAGTGATACCTCATTAAATAATTGGTCAGTTCCCTTGGTTAGCTAATTATCCACATTTAATGTACTGCAATGCAAAAAAAATAGTAAAATGAAGAAAGGCGGATACAAAGTATAAAGAAAGTAGTCAGACCCTCATTAAGCATCCAGCTCAACTTTTCTAAACAAACACAATATGATCCCTATAAATTATAGCCATGTAAAAATAAAGGCAGATGCATTAGAGCAGAAAGAGGCATTTGGCTCTTCTTGCCTGCTCTGAATTGAGGCCATTCTCAGACTGTTTTTACACAGTCCCTTTTTCTTGTTTTCACTATTTCGTTGCTCCACTTCCATTTCCCGGGAAGAAATTAACCTTCTGAAAACCATAAATCAATTTAGTATAGATTGCTATCAGTGGTTGCCATTATAATGACAACAGTAATAGGTACCCAAGACATTAGATTTGGGCAACCTGACAATTGTTCTCCTTAAAAAGCTTTGGTATTGTTCTTCATTTCTGTGAGCACAAAAATATCAGTCCTGGTTAATAGACTGTAGTGTCAGCCATGGCTCAGTTGGTCGTACTCTCGCCGCTGAATCACAAGGTTCTGGGTTCAGGTCCCACTCCAGGGAGCGAGCACAAAAATCAAGGCTGACACTCCAGTACTAGTTTCGAAGAAGGGTCACTGACCCGAAACGTTAACTCTGCTTCTCTTTTCACAGATGCTGCCAGACCTGCTGAGTGGTTCCAGCGTTTCTTGTTTTTACTCCAGTACTAGTACTGAGAGAGTGCTGCACTGTCAGAGATGCTGTCTTTCAGTTAAACCAAGGTCCCAACTACCTGCTCAGGTGGATATAAAAGATCCCATGGCACTATTTCAAAGAAGAGCAAGAGAGTTATCCCTGGTGTCCAGGTCAATATTTATCCCTCAATAAACATCACAAAAGCAGATTACTACTACTTTGCTGTTTGTGGCGTGCAAACTGGCTGCCGCATTTCCTACATTACAACAGTGACTACACTTCAAAAGTACTTCATTTTCTGTAAAGTGATGAAATGCTATATAAATTCAAGTCTTTTTGGTCCAGTAGTGCAGCACTATGCACAACCTCTCCAATGTCAGGAAAAATCCCACAGGCAAAGCAAACCTTCAACTTTCCTGTTCGACACATTTCAGTTACCGTCAAAGAATATTTAAGACATTGTTAAAGAAATGTTACCATGTTGTCACAACATTTAGAGTATCAGTAGCAATAGAATATAGAAAATAAACATGTCATTATGACTTAGTGGTGATCAAACTCTTGTATAATTAATTATCTTAAATTGCTCTCATCACAAGCTGTAATTCAACTGTGTTATACAGCTCGAAATACTTTCCCAATGCACAATTCAAGTTTGAAAGGGAAAAAAATTTGGAAGTTGTGCATACTGACTTAAGTCTGGAGAACAATTAGACATCATATTGTACAATCACTATACCTGACAGCTAACATTATATTTTATAGATGCTGGTTTTGAAATAAGACTGATCCTTTATAAATAAAATCAGGGAAACACTAGAAAAAGTTGGAAAACTTTCAGCCATTGCTTCGTATGGTAAAGAGATTTAGACATTTTGAACAGCTCGTCTATAACCACTGCAGTGCAATTCAGATTTTGCAATCTACAGTTTAGAATGCCTCACGTTAAACAGAGATTTAGGGGAGGTGGTGGCATAGCGGTAATGTCACTAGATTAGTAATCCAGAGCCCAGGCTAGTGTTCTGGGGACGTGTGTTTGAATCCCACCACGGCAGATAACGAAATTTGAATTCAATTAATAAATCTGGAATTAAAAGCTAATTAAATGGTGACTACGAAACCATTGTCGATTATTGTAAAATTCCATCTGGTTCACTAATGTCCTTTCCTTTAAGGAAGGAAATCTGCCATCCTTACCTGGTCTGGCCTACATGTGACTCCAGACCCACAACAATATGGCTGACTCTTAACTGCCCTCTGAAATGACCTAGCAAGTCACTCAGTTCAAGGGCAATTAGGGATGGGCAATAAATGAGGGCCTTGCCAATGACACCCACATCCCACAAATGAATAAAAAAATGCATTTGATTTCAATTTTAAATATAAAGCACTTTTTGTATTACAATATTTTGCTTTCATCATGCAACCAGTTTAGCTTTTTAAAAAGTGAGTTGTGGTATTTAACATTCAAGATGAGCATGTAAACCATTCAGGTAGATAGACTGGGGTTCTGGTTGATAATTACCAATTTGCCCTTATAAACATTGTTGGTTTCTGATTACAACATAATATTAGGCAGATTGTGCCACTTTAAACCATTTTGTAACTGCCTTTTCAACATCGTTGTTCATTTGAAAATCTAATTCCTCTCAAGTGAAGAGTTTGGAGGCACGCTCGAGACTTCTACTCGGTTAACTGCAGCTGCAAACTAAATTATCAGTATTGTGGGCTTTAGGCCATTAAAACGATCCAATTAATATTTAATTTGCGTTAGACAAGGGTTTGACGGTTTATCTAATGAAATAAGGCCAATATTCGGAAAACTAGTTTGAAAGAACAATGACTTCAAAACTTAAAACAAAGAAGTTCGTACTGTTTCAAGATGTATTACTCGATTTGTGGCATTAGTTCCATTAAAATATTGAATTTATATTTTAAACTAACACTAAACAAAAGACAGCTCATATATACCTATTTAATTTTGCAATCATGCCTTTTAACTTTCGACAACTTAACCTGTCAATTCACTGGAGTTATCCATTAGATTAGGGGCCTGGGCCTGTTATCAACAAATATTACTACAACATATTTAGTAGCAACTATATTTAAACTCTATAAAAATTTGTGGCATACAAAATCTAAACAAACTCACCTGATATAATTACAACGATAACCAGCCAAGCAGAAGATGAATGAACAAATCCCCCAAAAACCTATCAAACACAAATACAAAACAGGTGGGGTGTGCGTAATTTCCGGCTAAGATTAATATAACAACAAACCAAAGGACGAAAGACAGTTGAATGAAAGACTATAAAAAACTTAAATATTTAAAAATACAATATCCTCATAGTTGTACAAGTTTACGATCTATTTCTTTACACATAGTCAAGTGACAAGCATCAAGCGACTGTGGGAATTGTAGTTTTCATCGCCGCAGCATCGCCTTTTCAATGGCACACGTTAGAACTATAATTCCCAGCGTGCTTCATGCATAAGGAGAGGAGAAAGGTATCCGGGTCGGAGGTTGACCTCTGTTCACCATGGAAGCATTCTGTATCGAAGGGTTCGTTTTGTTCACGTGACTTGGTTTGCCTAGTTACGGCCATTTTGATGCGAGTTTTTTTCAAACCCGGGTTTTGTGTGTGTGTGTGACAGCGGCCGGGCGGTGAGGTGCTGGCGCGCGCCTCCCTGTGTCTGTCTGCGCGCGGCCGCCCGCTGCGGGGTGGGGGCTGGGACGGTTTGTTATGAGGGAAGGACAGTGAGGTCTGCGGTGCTGCCGGTACTGGTGGCGAGAGGTGAACGCGGTGATTATGGTAAATAAAGGCAAATGTCATGTAAACGATTGAATGACGTCAGAGAGGAAGGGATGAAGCCCTGGAGACGGCGGCGTTTACAGTCGCTTAGGCTCGGCCGGCCGCCGCTTGCGGGCAGGTTTGATGGCGGGTTCGGTTGCCAAGTTCGTTCGGCCGGCGTTTGTTAAACACGAGCAGCACCACTTCACGACTGGTGACCGGAGTGAAAGTAGCGAGGTGGGCGGCGGCGACTCCTACAGGAGTGATACTTGGGATGCCGTGATGTCGGCCAGGAGTAACGGCAGCCCAGCAGCCGCCGCGCTGGCCAACATGGAAGAAGATGTGATTCTCCAGCAGCTCAACAGCCAGACTTTGCTCAAACGCACCGAGGCGCTTAAAGCTCTCCGTGCTAACGTCAGGCAAAACGCTGGGAGGTTGGTCTTTGACAACAAGAAAGCTCTCTTCTCAATTTTAAACGAAGTGCTCCTGGACGGCAGAAGGGAAGTCAAAGTCTCATGCATTCAGCTTATATCGGAAATTATCCAAGGATCCGATTCAGATCTGGATTATTGTAGGACTGCCGTACTGCCCAAGCTTATATGGAGTTTGCGGGACGACAACCCTACCGTGCGCAAAGAACTTGTGCAAACTTTGCATGCCTATTTAAAATGCTCTATCATCTCGAAGGACGTTTTCTGGGCTTTGGTAGAGCATGGACTGGAAAACCATGATCCTGTTGTTAGGAAAGCAACGACTATTATTCTACCCATTTTGCTCACTAGGGAATTTAACAGCGATAGTTTATTCGATGTAACCCTTTGCTTGGCTAAAAAACTAAATGGTGATGGTATGGATGACCCGTTCTCGGCGTTCACAACTTTGGGACATATAAAACAGCATATCGGAGAAGAAGAATTCAAGTCTTACTTAAAGCGTTTGCCGCCGGCTCTTAGAAGAGATTACAACAAACTAATGCAAATAAAGTTTGAGCCACAGTCCAAGTTAAATGGAGGTAACGTTTCTGAGCTGGAACAAAGTAAAACCTTTAAAACAGGTTCGGGATTTCGTGGACGATCCAGCGGCAGCGTTGAAGATGCCTCCCAATTTCCCAGGCCATTTTCGATGGATCATAGTAACCTAGAGTTTCGAATAATTGCACAAGAGTTATATGCCCGGCTTCTAGACCGGGAAGACTATAAGAGTAGAACGCATGCTGTTGAAGAACTGAAGAATGTTGTCGATGATTTTAATTTCATGACTGTGCCTTCTGCAGCTATTTTAGGTTTTATTGGCTTTTTATGCACTTTGCTTGATGACTCAAATTTTAAAGTTGTACATGGTACATTGGAAATCATCAACTTGCTGGTAGTTAAACTAAATCATGGTGTGGTAAACTATCTCAAACCCATTACATCTGCAACAATAAAAGTACTAGGTGACAATAAAGTTGTCACCAAACAGGAATATATGAAAGTCTTTATGGGTTTAATGAAGCAGGTTGGTCCTCAAAAAGTACTAGATATGCTGCTTGACAATATAAAACACAAAAATTCTAGAGTAAGGGAAGAAATATTAAATATTGTCATTGCTTCACTTTTGACTTATCCAAGTGAAGACTTTGATTTGCCCAGTCTTTGTCATGTTGTCGCACCAGCATTGACTGACTCCAAGAGAAAGATCCGCCATGCAGCTTTAGAGGCTTTTGCCATATTAGCTTCATCCCTTGGTTCTAACAAGACATTTTTGGTTAAGGCAGTGGATACTGTGGAGTTGCAGGAAGATGGGGATGGTGTGATGGCTGCAGTGCAAGCCAGGCTAGCACGAAGAACCCTGCCAAAATTAACTCCACAAGGACTTGTGGAATATGCAATACCTATGCCATCATCTGCCCATGGTAGAGGGATACAGATGCCATTAGGAGCAGATACTGAGTGGCTGCTGGCTAGTGGAAGAACCCAAAGTGCACACAGTTACCACGGTGATCATGAAGCTCATTCTTTGGACTATGGATCACCTAGTCCCAGTACAGATGAATATACCTCATGCAGAAGAGTATTAAGCGCTGGCCGAGGGAAGAATAAATTACCGTGGGAGCGCACAAGCTTAGCTACCAGGGGGTCTGGTCAGCAAGCTAGGTTTTCCAACACAGCTCCTGCAGAGCAGGTAAGATTTGGAGTATGAAAATTTGGTTAGCAGTAATAGAGCTGCTAATATTCTGAAAAAGTTAAATTGTGATTTTGATTTTATATTATAGATAAGAGTACAATATTAATAATTGTGACTTTGATATTCTAAAGTAGCTCAAATGAACACGTTATTCTGAAGTTTAACAATGCTGATACTGATCTTTTTGGGAGGGAAAGGTTGAAATCCTTCTATCCTGCTGAGTCGTGGGCATACTGTGGTTGCCGTCTCCCAGCTCTGCTCTGAGAGGTTGATGTGGGTAGCATGAAGATGACACCTTTTGCTGGTTTGTCATCCTCATCAAGGCTGGAATCAAGAGTTCAAAGCAGAACCTACATCCCATCACTGCTTACTGCTGCAACCTGTTGCACACTCGAATCATTAGAATGGTTACAGCACAGAAGGTCGTCATTCAGCCTGTTGTGTCCATGCTGGTTCTCTGCAAGACCTAGTCCCACTCCCGCACTGTTTGCCCGTAGCCCTGAAAATTCTTTTCCCTCAGATAATTATCCAATTCTCTTTTGAAGGCCTCAATTGAATCTGCCTCCACTTCACTCTCAGGCAGTCCAGTCGAGATCCTAACCACTCATTGCCTAAAAAATGTCTTTCCTCATGTCGCCATTGCTTCTTTTACCAGTCACCTTAAATTGGTGTTCTCTGTTTCCGGATCTGTCCGCCAATGGGAACAGTTTCTCTCTATCTACTCTGTCCAGACCCTTCGTGATTTTGAACACCTCTATCAAATCTCCTCTTGATCTTCTCTTCTCCAAGGAGAACAGTCCCAGTTTCTCCACCCTATCCACGGAACTGAAGTCCCTCATCCCTGGAACCATTCTCATGAATCTTTTCTGCACCCTCTCTGATGCCCCAACATCCTTCTTATATGCCCCTATTTATAAAGACCAGTATCCGAGGCGCTTCAAGATGGCTCCTGGGCTGGAAGTTCCCTAGGAAGCTCCCTTGCTGTTCAACTCTATCCATGGCCATCTGCTCCCATCCCTAACGTTTTCTCCCCCAATCTGCCCTCTTAAACTGTTTAAATTCCCCTGGCTCTTTAAATCAGTTCATTTTAGCCCTATCTAAAAGTTAACAGTTAGTTTAGTGTATGTTACCTGGGCTCACTGCCCTCCCCCAGCCACACCTGCTCTTTGTTTTCTCAATGAAATTGATCCGGATGAAACTGACGAGCACAGCTGCCGATACTTCAATCTCCGATCCTGCTGTCTTCACAGTCCAGAGTGTCTGCAGCCACGGCATGCGGTAAGTCCATTGAGGTGAAGAAGGAGCTGCGGGACCCGAGAGAAGTCCTGTGAAAAGGTGCCCCGAACACCCAAAACATCCACGAACGGCCCCCCCGGCCGCAACTTCAAAGCGCCCGCGGGAGATGGCTCGGAGAGCATCTGCAGCGCACTGTCGGCAATGCTGCATGCCTTTATTTAAACCACTGCAAAAAAAAAAACCCTTAGCAAATGTAATCACCTCTAAGTCTGCCAAATGATGCTTCACCTCCCGAAGGACGTGGATGAGCTTTCCGGACGTCGATGGTGGGCACTGAGGAAATGGCTTATTACCTGCACCAGATTCCACCCCCCCTTCCCCCCCCCTTTACCCCCCTTCCACCCCCCCCCCCCACCCCCGTCCCCTTCCCTGCTCCACCCTCTCAGCTCACCCCCTCACAACCCCGTCCCAGCCCGCCCCCCCCTCGCACCATCTTCACCCCGCACCCCCTTCCCCTGCACCCCCCCCCACCCCCTCCCTCTACCCCTCCCCCTTGCATCCCCTCCTCCCACCGGCACCATTCTACACCTGTGTAGGGGCCCCAACAACCCCACTGCCTTGTGGGCGTCTCGGGAGAGACCAAGGCTAAGGGAGTAAACCCTAACAGAAAATCCGGAGCGGAACCCCGTAGGCGGTCATGTGTCACCTTTGGCATGTTTCCGGCAGTTCCTGCAGCCATACTGGTGCCAAACGTCGTGTCCTGCACTCGTTTGGACCCCACCAGAAAGGCCGAGAGGGGGGTTTTGACGACTGGGCAACTCTCAACCTCCATAAATTTGCCCAGGCATGCGCCATGGAGAGGTCACTCCATAGTTGCCTCACAGCGACTAAAACAACACGGAAGGCAGCAGTTACGGGTTATAAGTCCAGATAAATTGGCGTAGAAACTGGGCGCCACGGGTTGCCTTTGTCGGTGGGAGAGGTCATTGCACCTCACTGGACAGCTACCGCCCGCCTCAAACCGGGCAGCCCCCGGTCAATAAGGTTCTGTCCCGCCACAGTCTGCCTGCTTCAATGGGTGCTTGGAGCTCAGGGTCATTGCCCGAAAGGTGGACTGATACACCGCACCAAACAACATGAAAAAAGGAAAGAAGGTACCAGCCCTTCGCTTTGCAAGCTGGAACGTCAGAACTATGTGTCCTGGCCTGTCGGAAGACCTTACACAAATCAACGATTCTCGGAAGACCGCCATCATTAACAACGAGCTCAGTAGATTCAATGTGGACATTGCAGCACTTCAGGAGACTCGCCTCCCCGCGAGTGGCTCTCTAGCAGAGCAAGACTACACCTTCTGGCAGGGCAGGGATCCTGAAGAACCAAGACAGCATGGAGTGGGCTTCGCCATCAGAAACTCCTTGCTCAGCATGATAGAGCCTCCCTCAAATGGCTCGGAACGCATACTGTCCATCCGACTGCTCACCACCTCTGGTCCAGTACACCTACTCAGCATCTATGCTCCAACACTCTGCTCCGCACCTGAAGCTAAAGACCAGTTCTATGAACAACTCCATAACATCATTAGCAGCATCCCCAACACCGAACACCTATTCCTGCTGGGGGACTTTAATGCCAGGGTTGGGGCCGACCATGACTCATGGCCCTCCTGCCTTGGGCGCTATGGCGTTGGAAGGATGAATGAGAACGGGCAGAGACTGCTTGAGTTGTGTACCTATCATAACCTCTGCATCACCAACTCGTTCTTTCACACTAAACCCTGTCACCAGGTTTCATGGAGGCACCCAAGATCACGTCGTTGGCACCAGCTAGACCTCATTGTCACAAGGCGAGCCGCCTTAAACAGTGTTCAAATCACACGCAGCTTCCACAGTGCGGACTGCGACACCGACCACTCCCTGGTGTGCAGCAAGGTTAGACTCAGACCAAAGAAGTTGCATCATTCCAAGCAGAAGGGCCACCCGCGCATCAACACGAGCAGAATTTCTCACCCACAGCTGTTACAAAAATTTCTAAATTCACTTGTAACAGCCCTTCAAAACACTCCCACAGGGGATGCTGAGACCAAGTGGGCCCACATCAGAGACGCCATCTATGAGTCAGCTTTGACCACCTACGGCAAAAGTGCGAAGAGAAATGCAGACTGGTTTCAATCTCATAATGAAGAGCTGGAACCTGTCATAGCCGCTAAGCGCATTGCACTTTTGAACTACAAGAAAGCCCCCAGCGATTTAACATCCGCAGCACTTAAAGCAGCCAGAAGTACTGCACAAAGAACAGCTAGGCGTTGCGCAAACGACTACTGGCAACACCTATGCAGTCATATTCAGCTGGCCTCAGACACCGGAAACATCAGAGGAATGTATGATGGCATGAAGAGAGCTCTTGGGCCAACCATCAAGAAGATCACCCCCCTCAAATCTAAATCGGGGGACATAATCACTGACCAACGCAAACAGATGGACCGCTGGGTTGAGCACTACCTAGAACTGTACTCCAGGGAGAATGCTGTCACTGAGACTGCCCTCAATGCAGCCCAGCCTCTACCAGTCATGGATGAGCTGGACATACAGCCAACCAAATCGGAACTCAGTGATGCCATTGATTCCCTAGCCAGCGGAAAAGCCCCTGGGAAGGACAGCATTACCCCTGAAATAATCAAGAGTGCCAAGCCTGCTATACTCTCAGCACTACATGAACTGCTATGCCTGTGCTGGGACGAGGGAGCAGTACCCCAGGACATGCGCGATGCCAACATCATCACCCTCTATAAAAACAAAGGTGACCGCGGTGACTGCAACAACTACCGTGGAATCTCCCTGCTCAGCATAGTGGGGAAAGTCTTTGCTCGAGTCGCTCTGAACAGGCTCCAGAAGCTGGCCGAGCGCGTCTACCCTGAGGCACAGTGTGGCTTTCGTGCAGAGAGATCGACTATTGACATGCTGTTCTCCCTTCGTCAGATACAGGAGAAATGCCGTGAACAACAGATGCCCCTCTACATTGCTTTCATTGATCTCACCAAAGCCTTTGACCTCGTCAGCAGACGTGGTCTCTTCAGACTACTAGAAAAGATCGGATGTCCACCAAAGCTACTAAGTATCATCACCTCATTCCATGACAATATGAAAGGCACAATTCAACATGGTGGCTCCTCATCAGAGCCCTTTCCTATCCTGAGTGGTGTGAAACAGGGCTGTGTTCTCGCACCCACACTTTTTGGGATTTTCTTCTCCCTGCTGCTTTCACATGCGTTCAAATCCTCTGAAGAAGGAATTTTCCTCCACACAAGATCAGGGGGCAGGTTGTTCAACCTTGCCCGTCTAAGAGCGAAGTCCAAAGTACGGAAAGTCCTCATCAGAGAACTCCTCTTTGCTGACGATGCTGCTTTAACATCTCACACTGAAGAATGCCTGCAGAGTCTCATCGACAGGTTTGCGTCTGCCTGCAATGAATTTGGCCTAACCATCAGCCTCAAGAAAACGAACATCATGGGGCAGGATGTCAGAAATGCTCCATCCATCAATATTGGCGACCACGCTCTGGAAGTGGTTCAAGAGTTCACCTACCTAGGCTCAACTATCACCAGTAACCTGTCTCTAGATGCAGAAATCAACAAGCGCATGGGTAAGGCTTCCACTGCTATGTCCAGACTGGCCAAGAGAGTGTGGGAAAATGGCGCACTGACACGGAACACAAAAGTCCGAGTGTATCAGGCCTGTGTCCTCAGTACCTTGCTCTACGGCAGCGAGGCCTGGACAACGTATGCCAGCCAAGAGCGACGTCTCAATTCATTCCATCTTCGCTGCCTTCGGAGAATACTTGGCATCAGGTGGCAGGACTATATCTCCAACACAGAAGTCCTCGAAGCGGCCAACACCCCCAGCTTATACACACTACTGAGTCAGCGGCGCTTGAGATGGCTTGGCCATGTGAGCCGCATGGAAGATGGCAGGATCCCCAAAGACACATTGTACAGCGAGCTCGCCACTGGTATCAGACCCACCGGCCGTCCATGTCTCCGTTATAAAGACGTCTGCAAACGCGACATGAAATCGTGTGACATTGATCACAAGTCGTGGGAGTCAGTTGCCAGCATTCGCCAGAGCTGGCGGGCAGCCATAAAGACAGGGCTAAATTGTGGCGAGTCGAAGAGACTTAGTAGTTGGCAGGAAAAAAGACAGAGGCGCAAGGGGAGAGCCAACTGTGCAACAGCCCCAACAAACAAATTTCTCTGCAGCACCTGTGGAAGAGCCTGTCACTCCAGAATTGGCCTTTATAGCCACTCCAGGCGCTGCTTCACAAACCACTGACCACCTCCAGGCGCGTATCCATTGTCTCTCGAGATAAGGAGGCCCAAAAGAAAAAAAAGAAAAGAAGTATCCTATATGCTTTATTAATCACTTTCTCAACTTGTCTTGCAACCTTGAATGATTTGTGCACATTTACCCCCCAGGTCCTTCTGCTTCTGCACCCCTTTTAGAATTGTACCCTTTATGTTGCGTCTCTTGTTCTTTCTACCGAAATGAATCACGTCACACTTCTCTACATTAGAATTTTATCATCCACTTGTCCACCCATTCCACCAGCCTATGTCCACTTCAAGTTTGCCAGTATCCTCCTCACTGTTTGCAATGCTTCTAAGTTTTGTCATCTGCAGATTTTGAAATTGTGCCCTGTACACTCAAGTCTTTAGGCCTTTAATAAGACCCTTGGGGAACCCCACTATATACCTTCCTCCAGTCCGAAAAACAACCATTCACAACTACTGTCTGTTTCCTGTCACTCAGCCAACTTTGTATCCATGCTGCTACTGTTTCTTTTATTCCATGGACTTTAGCTTTGCTGACAAGCCTGTTATGTGGCACTTTATCAAATGCCTTTTGGAAGTTCATGTACACCACATCAACCGCATTGCCCTCATCTATCCTCTGTTACCTTATCAAATAACTCAGGCAAGTTAGCTAAACATGATTTGCCCTTAACCCATCCATAATGACTTTCCTTAACTAATCCGCATTTGTCCAACTGATTGATTTTGTTTCGAACTATCGTTTCAAAAAGCTTTCCCACCACCAAGGTTAAACTGACTGACCTGCAGTTGTTGGGCTTGGCCTTGCAGCCTTTTTTTGAATAAGGGTGTAACATTTGCAATTCTCCAGTCTTCTGGCACCACCCCTGTATCCAAGGAGGATTGGAAGATTATGACCAGTTCCTCCACAATTTCCACCTTTTACTTCCGTAAGTATCCTTGGATGCATCTCATCCAGTCCTGGTGACTTATCAACTTTACAGCTATCTAATACCTCTTTATCAATTTTTAGCCCATCCAGTGTCTCAACTACCTCCTTTTTCACCGTGACGTGGGCAGCATTATCCTTGATGAAGACAGATGCAAAGTACTCATTTAGTATCTCAGCTTTCTCCCCTGAACCTTCTATATTCAGTCTAGTTCTCAATTGTATTATCGACCTGACATTTGTCCTATGCACCCTTTTTCTGCTTAATCTTACGCTCTCTCTCTTTTTTGGTCATCCAGGGAGCTCTGGATTTGTTTGCTAGACCTTTTTCCCCCCCACCCCTGTGGGAATGTACCTTGACTGTACCTGAGCTATCACCTCTTTAAAGGCGGCCCATTGTTCACTTAGAGTTCTGCCTTCCAATCTTTGATTTCAGTTTACTTGGGCCAGATCTGTTCTCCCTCCATTGAAATTGGCCCTCCCCCCGCCCCCACCCCCCAATTATTTATCTTTACTCTGGATTGCTCCTTGTCCTTTTCTATAGCTAACCTTATGATGCTATGGTCACTGTCCCCTAAATGTTTCCCTACTGACACTTGATTTACTTGACCCACCTCATTCCCCAGAACCAGATCCAGCAAGGCCGCCTTCCTCATTGGGCCGGAAACATACTGATGTAGAAAATTCTCCCGAACATACTTCAGCATCTTTTGCCCCTCTCTGCCCTTTACACTATTGCTTTCCCAGTCTATATTAGGATAATTAAAGTCCCCCATTATAACTACTCTAATTCTTGCACCTCTCTAATTTCCTTGCAAATTTGTTCCTCTGTATCTTTCCCACTAGTTGGTGGCCTATAGAAAACACCAAGCGATGTAATGATACCTCTATTATTTCTTAGTGCTAACCAAATAGATTCTGTCTTTGACCCCACTAGTAAATCTTCTCTCTCCAGCATTCCTTAATCAATACAGCTATCCTTTCCTGAGCATCTTGAATCCAGGAATATTTAGTACCCTGTCCCACCCTTTATTGAGTCAGGTCTCTGTTATCGCCACAAAATTATATTTCCACGTGCTATCTGTGCCTATAGCTCACCAACCTTAATTACCACATTCTGTGATTCATATACATGCACAGTAAACCTAATTTAGACCTGTTAGATTCTTACACTGACCCCACCTAATGCCTTACTGTTTCCTACTCTAGTGCTATCTGTCTCTCCTCAATTCTGTGTACCTTGGTTTTCCTCTCTAAATTTACCTCCTGGTTGCCATGCTCCTGCCAAGTTTGTTTAAACCATCTCCAGTAGCACTAACAAATTACCTCACAAGGACATGGACCCGGCTCTGTTCAGGCCCCATCTCCCCCGGAACTGATTCCTATGTCCCAGGAATCTAAAGTGCTCCCTCCTGCACCATCTCTCCCGCCATGCATTCATCTGCTCTGTCTTCCTATTTCTATACTCACTGGCGTGTGGTACTGGGAGTAATTCAGAGATTACTACATTTTGAGGTCCTTCTTTCTTTCCTAGCTCGGAGCTTGAGCTGCTGCAGCTCATGACATTTCCTGCACATGTGGTTATCCAAGAGACAAGAAGCATTCTTGAATTCCCACATGGAGCAGGATGCGTGATCCACAGGTCCAAGCTGCCCTGCCATGCCATGCCTCTATTTATTGGACTACTAAACCTACTAAAATTTCTTTTAAAAAGGACTCGGCAGCTAGTCACGAATCAGCTGCTTTTCCTGCACTGGCCTCGCTTTATTTTCTAGGAAGGTTAGATAAAATGTTTTTACTTAATAATTATATAAAAACATTAGATTTTAACTTACTAAAAAATTCAGATTTTATTAGTTTTGCTATCCCATGTTACTTAATTTTTAACTTAATCCCCGAAATCTGATTGATTAAGCACTGATTTTAATCATATAAAGTATAAAATCCACTGTGCTGTTCAAGCACTGCAACTTTGATGTAGTTGTAATTTGGCCAAAGCTAAACTTGAACAAATAAAATTATAACTAATTTTAACTTGGCAAATTGTTTTTGTTTCTGACAGTAGCTGTATGTATGGTTGAGGTTGAAAATGCACGTCATGTAACATTGTTAATGAAAAATTCTAGGGTCGAAATAGCTTCTGTGGATTAGTCTCTGGCACCAATTCATTTATTTTTCAAGACCTTTTCATTTTGGATGTACATCTTGGACTTGCCTAATGGCAGCCATTAACTGCTTTATTAGTTTTTGGTCACCAGTTAATGTGAAGGTTCTACCTAATTGAGCAATTTTTCCGATTTTTGCAAAATGCATTTTTGCTATTGTGTTTTTATGTGCATTAATGGCCATTCTGCTGAAGAAAGGGTAAAAACTAAAACGTTCAAATTTCCAGCTTTTGTCTGCAGAAATGTTCAGCTTGACAAACAGATGGGGAGATGGTGGTGTAAGGGTAACGTCACTGAACTAGTAATCCAGAGGCCCGGGATAATGCCCTGGGAGACACATTCAAAGCCCACTATGGCAACTGTGGAATTTAAATTATATAATAAAATTAATTAAAATCTGAATTTGAAAGCTAGTCTCAGCAATGGTACCATGAAACAATCATTGATTGTCGTAAAAACTCATCTGGTTCACTGATTTCCTTTAGGAAAGGAAATCTGCCCTCCTTACCTGGTCTGGCCTACATGTGACTCCAGAACCACAGCAATGTGGTTGACTCATAACTGCACTCTGAATTGGCCTAGTAAACCACTCAGTTCAATGGCAATTAGGGATGGGCAACAAATGCTGGCCTTGCCAGCGATGCCCACATCCCATGGAAGAATTTTTTTTTAAAGTTCTGTTCGTGCATCTACCAATGTTTGCCACAAACATGTTAGGACTTGCATCATCTTACACTGCAGTATTCAATATCTAATCTAGCTGGAAATATTGAAATGTCTGTCCTTTTAATGGATTATAGATAATTTCCTGAGGGTTATGGTGAAGAGCCAGAGAGTGGGACTTGTTTTAGATTGCATCTGTACCTGCTTCTTTACTATTGCAATCAGCACCAGGCAACACTCATCTTTTCAGTTAGCAAGGATAATCTGGTGTAAGATTTGGTGATGCAACCCAAAATTCTGATTACCTTAATGATACAAGATGAAGCTTTTCTATTTACTGGGTTGAGAGGCTGAGTAAATTGAGCCAATATTTTCTGGCGTTTAAAAGAATGAGAGGTAATCTCATTGCAACTTACAAGATTGTGAAGGGACTTGACATGAGACATAGAGATTGTTTTCACTGGCTGGGGAAATTAAAACAAGGGGGCATAGTCTCAGGATAAGGGGACATTCATTTAGGACTGAGATGGAGAAATTTCTTCATAGGGTTGTGAATCTTCTCTGCCTCAGAGGGTAGTGGATGCTCCATCGTTGAATATATATAGAAGGCTGGGCTAGACAGATTTTTGGTGTCTCGGAATCAGGGGAAATGGGAAGTGGGCAGGAAAGTGGATTTGAAGCCAAAGATCGGGCATGATCATGTTGAATAGTGGAGCAGGCTCGACAGGCTGTGTATGCTCCTGCTCCTATTTCTTATGAAGACTTTTTTTTTTAGTTTTTCAATTTTACACACCTTAAATAGATGCTCATTGTTCTCTTAGAGGACTTTAACCCTTACCAAGAGCAGCTGGAACAAGTTGTGAACAGTTCAGAGTAAACACAATGTTTGGTTCCAGTGGATATGAAGTTAAAGGCTACATTTCCAGAAAGGCCAGTTTCTCAGGAAACCATGGTTTTCCCACTCATTTTTAGCACTTGAGAAAGTGTGTCAGTGATGTCGCGCCGCATACAAAAATATTCTTTTTTTGCAAACAAGACAAGCTGTCAAGTATCAATCCACCCAGATTACAGATTTTGGTGTAAACCTGAGTTGTGTATTCTCTCCTGAATTCAGCTACACTTATCAACATTTTTTTTTATGTTTGTGGAAATTTGCATAGTTTGCATCCTTTTTAATGTCTAATTGACATGTTACTTCATTGATTTAGATATAAATTAATTGCTCATGATGGACTTTTTTATTTTTTCATGGGATGTGGGTGTCGCTAGCTAGGACAGCATTTATTGCCCATCCCTAATTGCCCTCGAGAAGGTGGTGGTGAGCCACCTTCTTGAACTGCTGCAGTCCTTGTGGGGTAGGTACATCTACAGTGCTGTTAGAAAGGGAGTACCAGGATTTTGACCCACTGACAGTGAAGGAACTTTCAGGTGGTGGTGTTCCCATGCTTTTGCTGCCCTTGTCCTTCTACATTTAAAGTGATTGGTAGAAAAATTAGAGGGGAGATGAGAAAATACTTTTTCACCCAGAAGGTGGTGGGGGTCTGGCACTCACTGCCTGAAAGGGTAATTGAGGCAAAGACCCTCAGTTCATTCAAAAGGAGTCTGGATACGCACCTCAAGTGCCGTAATGAGCAGGGCTATGGACCAAATGCTGGAAGGTAGGATTAGAGTAGGTGGATCGTTTTTCAGCCGGCACAGATTAAATGGGCCAAGTGGCCTCTTTCTGTGTCTTAAGCTTTCTATGATTCTAGATGATGGAGATTACGGGTTTGGAAGATGCTGTCTAAGGAGCCTTGGTGTATTGCTGCAGTGCATCTTGTAGATGGTACACACTGCTGCCACTGTGCGTCGGTGGTGGAGGAAGTGAATGTTTGTAGATGGGGTGCCAAACAAGCAAGCTGCTTTGTCCTGGATGGTGTCTAGCTTCTTGACTGTTGTTGGAGCGGCACCTTTCCAAGCAAGTGGAGAGTATTCCATCACACTCCTGACTTGTGCCTTGTAGATGGTGGACAGGCTTTGGGGAGTCAGGAGGTGAGTTACTCACCGCAGGATTCCTAGCCTCTGACCTGCACTTGCAGCCATGGTATTTATATGGCTGGTCCGGTTCAGTTTCTGGTCAATGGTAACCCTTGGGATGTTGATAGTGGGGGATTCAGCGATTGTAATGCCATTGAATGTCAAGGGGACATGGTTAGATTCTCTCTTGTTGGAGATGGTCATTGCCTGGCACTTGTGTGGCACAAATGTTACTTGCCACTTATCAGCCCGATCCTGGATATTGTGCAAGTCTTGCTGATTTCTACACTGACTGCTTCAGTATCTGGGGAGTCGCGAATGGTGCTGAACATTGTGCAATCATCAGCGAACATCCCCACTTCTGACCTTATGATGGAGGGAAGGTCATTGATGAAGCAGTTGAAGAAGGTTGGGCCTAGGACACTACCCTGACGAACTCCTGCAATGATGTCCTGGAGCTGAGATGATTGACCTCCAACAACCAAACCATCTTCCTTTGCGCTAGGTATGACTCCAACCAGCAGAGAGTTTCCCCCTGATTCTCATTGACTCCAGTTTTGTTAGGGCTCCTTGATGCCATGCTCTGTCAAATACTGCCTGGATATCAAGGGCAGTCACTCTCACCTCACCTCTTGAATTCAGCTCTTTTGTCCATGTTTGAACCAAGGTTGTAATGAGGTCAGGAGCTAGGTGGCCCTGGGGGAACTCAAACTGAGCATCACTGAGCAGATTATTGCTGAGTAAGTGCTGCTTGATGGCACTGTTAACACCTTCCATCACTTTATTGATGGTCGAGGGTATACTGATGGGGCAGTAATTGGCCGGGCTGGATTTGTCCTCCTTTTTATGTATAGGACATAGCTGGGCAATTTTCCACATTGCAGGTTAGATACCAGTA
Source organism: Heterodontus francisci (assembly GCF_036365525.1). NCBI lineage: Eukaryota > Metazoa > Chordata > Chondrichthyes > Heterodontiformes > Heterodontidae > Heterodontus > Heterodontus francisci. The sequence goes on from NC_090379.1 coordinate 39,226,366, forward strand.
TTGTAGCTGTACTGGAACAGTTTGGCTCTGGCCGTGGCAAGTTCTGGAGCACAGGTCTTCAGTGCTATTGCCGGAATGTTGGTCAGGCCCATAGCCTCTGCGGTATCCAGTGTCTCCAGTTGTTTCTTGATATCACATGGAATGAGTGGAATCGGCTGAAGGCTGGCATGTGTGATGCTGGGGACTAGTGGATAAAGGTGTGATACGAAGATAAGGTATGGGAAGGACCTGGGCTGTCTGACCTCAGTTGGGGTAGCAGTTGGAGGATCTACAGTGGGGCTCAGTGCTCCTGTGGTAGATGGGGAGCTCATATTCCTGATTGTCACATATCCATACACACAAACTTTTGCAATGACAAAATATGGCATGTCTATGTTATCCTATTTGGCAGAAAGGCCTGCTGATGATACTGTGTACCCAGCATAGGTTGGTGCATACAGAAGGGGAGTTGAGAAAATTGGGCGGGCACACATGATTTTGGTCAAATGTGGCCAAAATAATTTTAACTTTTTAGCTCCTTCATGCTGTTATAAGAATTTGTATGTATAAAACCCAAATTATGTCTTGTGTATTTATCTACTTGCACTTCAAAGAACTATATATTTTTACCCCTGTTAATTCTGCAGTGGGCTGACCTTGCCACAAAGCTATCTATATATAATGTTTCCTTTTACATTACAGTACTGACTTCAGAACCAGCACTGTAATATGAACAGTATGGCCTACAAGCCTTCAGAGGCACATCTGAAGGAATGGTTTCATTGCATGGTTCTGGAAGCAAAGCACCATCACACTGCCATTTAGATACACCCATGAGTAAGCTGAGGTCTCAGCCTGCCTATACAAGCAAACAGAAAGGTTTCATACTGCTGGCCTTAACCTTTTTTTTACCTTGTGAAGGTTGATGGCCAGAAACTATTACACTTGGGTCTTCTGAGCAGCTGCACATGCATAGAGCTTGGGCAGCATAGTTGCTGCAGCGATTTCAAAATTCATCCAAACAAAATGGGGATGAGTTCAGAACTTTGAAAGGGGTTTTCTAATAAATGTGCAGATGTAAATTTTAAATAGTTTGTGTAAGCAAATTTTGGTCCAACACAAACTTCCTGTTGGCTGATGTATAAGTCAGAAAGGGCACTAAGCTGTGTAGGGTTCTGTAGTTTATTCTAAGCCCTATACCAGCTACAGATAAATAGTAACTGATGTGGAATAAGAATAAGAGTGAACAAAATCACTGTTATTGGAAAAACTCTAGTTCAACATCTAAAAATAACTTTTTAAAGCAACCTGATTCTGGGCCTCAGATAGGCATTTGTTTTAAAATGCTAATAACTCAGGGCTCTGTGCTTTTTCTTGTCCACATTACAGACTGCCCTACGTTCTCAAACTACAGATTTTGTAGGCTGGTCACCCTATCTGCTACTGTACTTGATTGATGGTGGTTACTGGTTGGGTTCTAAAGCTAAGGTAAAGGAAGAGCACAGTTATTTATACAAGTAAAAAGTACTGTTGGAATTGAAGCAGGTAATTTAGAAAGTCTTGATTTTTAAACCCTTATCAAGGAGAACAAGAATATAAATTTATTTAGCACCTTTAAGGACCTCCGTAAGTCCCAAAATGCTTTACAGCCAATTAATTACTTTTGAAATGTTGTCGTGGTTGTATTGTAGGCAAGGACAACAAGCCATTTGTGCACAGTAAGGTCCCATGGGAAGATAGGACTTGACTGAGTAGTGTAAAGTTCAGAAGCCAAAAATATTTGGAATAACAAGGGTAAGAGAACCCAGAAATGTAAATTATATGTTGCATGAGCATTTTACATTGCCTGTAGATGCATGAGCTCATTCTGCTGCATAATAGACTGTGGGGTTATCATTTTCCCCACGCACAGTTCAGTCTTGGCAGCACTTTAAGGACGTGCATCCGTACAAGGAGGTAATGTTGGAGAATGAGGTGATATTGCACACTTCCTCATGGTCAATTGGCACCGCAGCATTGAGAATACTGCAGTAATGTCTAAAGGTTAACGAAGAGCTGCAAATAGTAAACTGCTGACCCTGTTTATACAGTGTTACAGTGAGTGTGTTTGTTTATTATTGGGGTAACAATTATTTGTCTATTTTAGTTCCTGTAAAATTGTAGAAACTTACTGTCTGTTGCCCTGTTTGTTTATTTTCCTCCCTGTATTTATATAGCAGGGCATTTTCCCTGTGAAATATAAGAATTCCTGTAAACATAAAAACACTGCCCTTACCAACAGCAAAATGTGGGTGAACAAGAACATGCCATGGTTGAACAAAAGCGCAACATTTTTTGATTTGTTAGTTTACACATTACCAAGGACCTTTCATTAATTGTTTTAATTCGGGTGTATGTGTGTACAACTTTGCTGATTATATTTTCATAAGTTTTAAATTTGGATGGTAAAGCATTTTTTTTTAAAGTAGCAGCTGCAGGTTTAATTTGGCTTTGCCACATTAAAATCCATGTTTAATAATAGCCTGAAATAATACTTGGTTGAAGGTCTGGATATTTTTTGCCTTTTATGTTCTTGCCTCTGCTGGAGATAGTTTGGTCAGTGCTTCATTTGTATCTAAGCAACACTGGCAGAATACATAATTGACAGCTATTGTGAAGTTGTGTGTTCATACGTGAATTAGATAGCAATTTATTAAATAGTTAACAATTTTGTAAATAACTGTTTATTAGTTAAAAGGTTTAATGTTTTAAATATATTTGAGCTTGTGAGCTAAAACAATATTACTTTAAAAATCATCATTTAATTTAGGTTTCCTTTACTATCTCAATATGTTGTATCCTTATATGTATCCTGCCTTGGCATTTCCAGCATGTGTTGGAACTGCCAAAGTGGAACATCTCTCCTCTAATTTTATATTTTCCTTGTATTCCTGTATATTGAGGATACCAGTAAGACTTGCTAACAAATATTTGTTCACCAAATAATTGACAGATATAAAGCTGAAAGATCACTGCATAACTAGAATGCTATGCTGAACTAAATATTTGGATAAGCACACTAAATTCCATCAGAATCTTAGACATCTTAAATTGGTGCGTTAGTAATGTTATGAAGTGTAGCCACCATTGCTTTCATTAACAAACAGTAATTGGATTTTTTTTAAAATTTAAATGTTGCAGTTATATATTTACCAGGCCAAAAAAAGGTTTCTAAAAATGTGTTTCTATAGTTTTAGAAATTTTAATTTCACATATCTGGTGATTGCATGACATCACCTACAAGCTGGAGTTTCTTTCCAGCCAGCAAGTAGAAATTTCTGTTATGGGAGCTGATTGCTTTGAGGTCTTACTGAGTTCATGCTCTAATACTCAAATTACTTTTAAAATAAAAAAAAATTGAAAAAATATTATTGATTGGTAACTTATTTTAAATGTCTCCCAGCACATTTTGTAAGGCGAAGACTGGGAAAGGTCAGACTGGACCTTGGCACAGATAACTCTTAAAATGGGGGTGGCATAGTTGCCAATTAACTTTTTACAGTCCGTTTTTTTATGTACAGTAGATTTATAAGTTGGTCTAAGTGTGCCAATGGTAGAACACTGCTAAGTAATTTTTTTTTTACCAGTTGTGGTTTAAGTCTGAACAAGTTATCTGCAACTGGTAGTTCTCTTGATTACCAGAAAAGAGCAAAAATTAGCTGGAGAATAAAAGTTTTGTTTCCTTACTCTATCCCTGCAGTAACCATACAGCACAAAACCAAATTAATTCTACGTTATAGTTGCCAGGCAAGTTCATTTAGGGTGGGGACGCTCTATTAATATCAATCATTTGTATGGACATTTAACTGTTCATAGGCATGTACCATATGTCTTTCTTTACTAAGTAATTACAGGCTCCCAATAATAAGAAAAAAGTTCTCTGATAACATCATTCACCTTTATGCAGACATTAGTTGAGGGTAGCTTGTATTTTTTGGCCCAGATTTTGTAGTAGCAACGAAACTGACAGCAGCTTCTGGAGTATGCATATGCGCAGTTAATTGCGGAAATCCAGAAATTGCTGCCAATGATTCGACGCCTCTCTATAGGGTTCTCTGTTGAAATCTCCACAGCCTGCAATCCATTAGAAATTACTGATGAGAACTTCCCCTTTTAGGTTGTAATATCACTGTTTGACGAGGGTAACATTTTGTTTTTTTTTAAAATGAGGTGTAACTGGGTTTTTAACGGCATACCAAGCCGCAACTACTGCTGAAGAACCTCTGGTCCTGGAAAACTAATTAGATATTTGTGTAATGTCAAATTTTTCTACTGAGAAAAATTCCATGTTTTATGATTTTTTTAAAGTTTGATATTTTAGCTTTTAATGTGTATATTATTATACACATGAACATATTATTTCACTCTCTGAAAAGTTTATAAAAGTGAAGGATATTCAGTGCATTTTACTTCCTCGTTTGCTGTCTGAGAATTCTTCAGCGTGATTGGCTGCTTACTCTGCATTTTTGAATGCCTGACGATCCCCTTGACTTGGCGGCAGAATCGAACTAATGTTGGGAGAGGTGAAATCCGTGCTACGTAGATTGCTAGATCTTTGTGGGCTTTTTCCGAGGTCAGCTGTGAGTGCCATTGCTTCACTGCTGACTATAAAATCAGGACAGTTGTGTAAAAAAGGATCAACTTGCCAATGTTCTGTGTTGAACATTCCCATTTAACAGTGAATAACAGAATAGTAACAGCAGAAGGAGGCCATTCAGCCCTTTGTGTATGCACTGGCTCTCCAGTAACCTGTCTCTAGATGCAGAAATCAACAAGCGCATGGGTAAGGCTTCCACTGCTATGTTCAGACTGGCCAAGAGAGTGTGGGAAAATGGCGCACTGACACGGAACACAAAAGTCCGAGTGTATCAGGCCTGTGTCCTCAGTACCTTGCTCTACGGCAGCGAGGCCTGGACAACGTATGCCAGCCAAGAGCGACGTCTCAATTCATTCCATCTTCGCTGCCTTCGGAGAATACTTGGCATCAGGTGGCAGGACTATATCTCCAACACAGAAGTCCTTGAAGCGGCCAACATCCCCAGCTTATACACACTACTGAGTCAGCGGCGCTTGAGATGGCTTGGCCATGTGAGCCGCATGGAAGATGGCAGGATCCCCAAAGACACATTGTACAGCGAGCTCGCCACTGGTATCAGACCCACCGGCCGTCCATGTCTCCATTATAAAGACGTCTGCAAACGCGACATGAAATCGTGTGACATTGATCACAAGTCGTGGGAGTCAGTTGCCAGCATTCGCCAGAGCTGGCGGGCAGCCATAAAGACAGGGCTAAATTGTGGCGAGTCGAAGAGACTTAGTAGTTGGCAGGAAAAAAGACAGAGGCGCAAGGGGAGAGCCAACTGTGCAACAGCCCCAACAAACAAATTTCTCTGCAGCACCTGTGGAAGAGCCTGTCACTCCAGAATTGGCCTTTATAGCCACTCCAGGCGCTGCTTCACAAACCACTGACCACCTCCAGGCGCGTATCCATTGTCTCTCGAGATAAGGAGGCCCAAAAGAAGAAAAAAAAAAGAGGCTCTCCAAATGAGCAATTCGCCTATTGCTATTTCCCATCTTTTCCCTGTAACCATGCACATTCTTCCTTTTCAGGGAACAGTCTAATTCCATTTTGATTGCCTCAATTGAACCTGCCTCCACCACATCCTTAGTGCATTAAAGACCTTAACCACTTGCTGCGTGAAAAACTTTTTCCTCGTGTCGCTTTTGCTTCTTTTGCCAATCACTTTAAATCTGTGTCCTCTCGTTCGCGATCCTTTCATGAGTGGGGACGGTTTCTCCCTATCCACTCTGTCCAGACCCCTCATGATTTTGAAAACCTCTATAAAATCTCCTCTCAGCTGCCTTTTCTCCAAGGAATGCGATCCCAACTTTTCCAATCTATCTTCATAATTGAAGTTTTTCATCCCTGGAACCATTCTCGTGAATCTTTTCTGCACTGTCTCCAATGCCTTCACATCCTTCCTAAAGTGCAACGCCCAGAACTGGACGCAGTACTCCAGCTGAGGCTGAAATAGTGTCTTATACAAGTTCAACATAACCTCCTTGCTCTTATACTCTATATCCTTATTAATAAAGCCCAGGATACTGTATGCTTTATTAACCACTCTCTCAACCCATCCTATGACCTTCAATGACTTGTGCACATATACACCAAGGTCCCTCTGGTCCTGCACCCCCTTCAGAGTTGTACCCTTTATATTATCTCTCCGTGTTCTTCCTACCAAAATGAATCACTTCACATTTCTCCGCATTGAACTTCATCTGCCACTTGTCCTGAAAAGTTTATGGCCAGTACCTCTGCAATTTCTGCTCTCCCTTCTCTCATTATTTTTGGATGTATCTCACCTGGCCCTGGTGCTTTAACAACTTTTAAGTATAGACAACCTATCTAATACCTCCTCATCAGTTTTAAATCCTTCTAATGTATTAATTACCTCCCCTTTCACAGTGGTCTGGGTAGCATCTTCTTCCTTGGTAAAGACAGATACAAAGTATTCATTTAATACCTCAGCTATTCCCCCTCCCTGCTCCGCCTTTTACCAGAAGAAGAAGAAAGCTTATGTTAGGATGAGACGTGAAGGCTCAGTTAGGGCGCTTGAGAGTTACAAGCTAGCCAGGAAGGATCGAAAGGGAGAGCTAAGAAGAGCAAGGAGAGGACACGAGAAGTCATTGGCGGATAGGATCAGGGAAAACCCTAAGACTTTCTATAGGTATATCAGGAATAAAAGAATGACTAGAGTTAGATTAGGGCCAATCAAGGATAGTAGTGGGAAGTTGTGTGTGGAATCAGAGGAGGTAGGGGAAGTGTTAAATGAATATTTTGCGTCAGTATTTACAGTAGAGAAAGAAAATGTTGTCGAGGAGAATACTGAGATTCAGGCTACTAGGCTAGATGGGATTGAGGTTCACAAGGAGGAGGTGTTATCAATTTTGGAAAGTGTGAAAATAGATAAGTCCCCTGGGCCAGATGGGATTTATCCTAGGATTCTCTGGGAAGCTAGGGAGGAGATTGCAGAGCCTTTGTCCTTGATCTTTATGTCGTCATTGTCGACAGGAATAGTGCCGGAAGACTGGAGGATAGCAAATGTTGTCCCCTTGTTCAAGAAGGGGAGTAGAGACAGCCCTGGTAATTATAGACCTGTGAGCCTTACTTCGGTTGTGGGTGAAATGTTGGAAAAGGTTATAAGAGACAGGATTTATAATCATCTTGAAAAGAATAAGTTCATTAGCGATAGTCAGCACGGTTTTGTGACGGGTAGGTCGTGCCTCACAAACCTTATTGAGTTTTTCGAGAAGGTGACCAAACAGGTGGATGAGGGTAAAGCAGTGGATGTGGTGTATATGGATTTCAGTAAGGCGTTTGATAAAGTTCCCCACGGTAGGCTATTGCAGAAAATACGGAAGTATGGGGTTGAAGGTGATTTAGAGCTTTGGATCAGAAATTGGCTAGCTGAAAGAAGACAGAGGGTGGTGGTTGATGGCAAATGTTCATCCTGGAGTTTAGTTACTAGTGGTGTACCGCAAGGATCTGTTTTGGGGCCACTGCTGTTTGTCATTTTTATAAATGACCTGGATGAGGGTGTAGAAGGGTGGGTTAGTAAATTTGCGGATGACACTAAGGTCGGTGGAGTTGTGGATAGTGCCGAAGGATGTTGTAGGGTACAGAGGGACATAGATAGGCTGCAGAGCTGGGCTGAGAGATGGCAAATGGAGTTTAATGCGGAAAAGTGCGAGGTGATTCACTTTGGAAGGAGTAACAGGAATGCAGAGTACTGGGCTAATGGGAAGATTCTTGGTAGTGTAGATGAACAGAGAGATCTTGGTGTCCAGGTGCATAAATCCCTGAAGGTTGCTACCCAGGTTAATAGGGCTGTTAAGAAGGCATATGGTGTGTTAGCTTTTATTAGTAGGGGGATCGAGTTTTGGAGCCACGAGGTCATGCTGCAACTGTACAAAACTCTGGTGAGACCGCACCTGGAGTATTGCATGCAGTTCTGGTCACCGCATTATAGGAAGGATGTGGAAGCTATGGAAAGGGTGCAGAGGAGATTTACTAGGATGTTGCCTGGTATGGAGGGAAGGTCTTGCGAGGAAAGGCTGAGGGACTTGAGGTTGTTTTCGTTGGAGAGAAGGAGGAGGAGAGGTGACTTAATAGAGACATATAAGATAATCAGAGGGTTGGATAGGGTGGATAGTGAGAGTCTTTTTCCTCGGATGGTGATGGTAAACACGAGGGGACATAGCTTTAAGTTGAGGGGTGATAGATATAGGACAGATGTCAGAGGTAGTTTCTTTACTCAGAGAGTAGTAGGGGCGTGGAACGCCCTGCCTGCAACAGTAGTAGACTCGCCAACTTTAAGGGCATTTAAGTGGTCATTGGATAGACATATGGATGAAAATGGAATAGTGTAGGTCAGATGGTTTCACAGGTTGGCGCAACATCGAGGGCCGAAGGGCCTGTACTGCGCTGTAATGTTCCAATTCTAATTCACTCTTTTACTATTTTTATGTCTGTAGAAGACTTTGGGATTCCCTTTTATCTTAGCTGCCAGTCTCTCTTCTTACTCTTTCTCTTTGCTTCTCTTATTTGCTTTTTCACTTCCCCTCTGAACCTAATATATTCAGCCTGGTTCTCCATTGTATTAGCCACCTGACATCTATCATAGCACACTTCTTCATCTTCATCTCTCTCTCTTTTGTCAACCAGGGAGTTGTAGATTTGTTTGCCCTACCTTTCCCCTTTGAGAAAATATACCTTGACTGTGCCTGAACTATCTCCTCTTTGAAGGTGGCCCATTGTTCAGCTACTGTTTTTCCTGCCAACCTTTGATTGCAATTTATTCAGCCCAGATCCATTCTTACACCATTGTAGTTGGCTTCCCCCAATTAATTATTCGTACTCTAAATTGTTCTTTGTCCTTTCCCAGAGCCAACCTTATGATACAATGATCACTGTCCCCTAAATGTTCTCCTACTGATATTTGATCCACTTGGCTCACCTCATTCCCAAGAACCAGGTCCAGCAGTGCCTCCTTTCTCGTCTGACTGGAAATATACTGCTGTAGAAAATCCATTATAGAATCAATATACATGCAGTCTGGATGGAGTAGAACATAGAACATAGCACAGTACAGGCCCTTCGGCCCACGATGTTGTGCCGAACCTTTAACCTACTCTAAGATCAAACTAACTACCTACCCTTCATTCTACTATCATCCATGTACCTATCCAAGAGTCGCTTAAATGCCCCTAATGTATCTGTTTCTACTACCACCGCTGGCAGCGCATTCCACGCACCCACCACTCTGTGTAAAGAACCTACCTCTGACATCTCCCCGAAACCTTCCTCCAATCACCTTAAAATTATGCTCCCTGGTGATGGCCCTTTCCACCCTGGGAAAAAGTATCTGACTATCCACTCTATCTGTGCCTCTCATCATCTTGTACCCCTCTATCAAGTCACCTCTCATCCTTCTTCGCTCCAATGAGAAAAGCCCTAGCTCCCTCATTCTTTCTTCGTAGGACATGCCCTCCAGTCCAGGCAGCATCCTGGTATATCTCCTCTGCACCCTCTCTTAAAGCTTCCACATCCTTCCTATAATGAGGCGACCAGAACTGAACACAATATTCCAAGTGTGGTCGAACCAGGGCCTTATAGAGCTGCAGCATAACCTCCCCCTGTTAATGAAAGTCAACACACCAGACGCTTTCTTAACAACCCTATCAACTTGGGTGGCAACTTTGAGCGATCTATGGACATGGACCCCGAGATCCCTCTGTTCCTCCACACTACCAAGAATCCTGTCTTTAAGCCTGTATTCCGCATTCAAATTCGACCTTCCAAAATGAATCACTTCACACTTTTCCAGATTGAACTCCATCTGCCACTTCTCAGCCCAGCTCTGCATCCTGTCAATGTCCCGTTGCAACCTACAACAGCCTTCCACACTATCCACAACTCCAGCAACCTTCGTGTCATTGACAAACTTACTAACCCAGCCTTCCACTTCCTCATCTTAGTCATTTATTAAAATCACAAAGAGCAGAGGTCCCAGAACAGATCCTTGTGGAACACCACTGGTCACCGAGCTCCATGCTGAATACTTTCCACCTACTACCACCCTCTGACTTCTATGGGCCAGCCAATTTTGTATCCAGACAGCCAACTTTCCCCGAATTCCATGCCTCTTTACTTTCTGAATGAGCCTACCATGGGGAACCTTATCAAACGCCTTGCTAAAATCCATATACACCACATCCACTGCTCTTCCTTCATCAACGTGTTTTGTCACATCTTCAAAGAATTCAATAAGGCTTGTGAGGCATGACCTGCCCCTCACAAAGCCATGCTGACTGTCTCTAATCAAACCATGCTTTTCCAAATAATCATAAATCCTGTTTCTCAGAATCCTCTCCAATAATTTGCCCACTACCAACGTAAGACTGACTGGTCTATAATTCCCAGGGTTATCCCTATTCCCTTTCTTGAACAAGGGAACAACATTTGCCACCCTCCAATCATCCGGTACTACTCCAGTGGACAGTGAAGACGCAAAGATCATTGCCAAAGGCGCAGCAATCTCTTCCCTCGCTTCCCGTAATATCCTTGGGTATATCCCGTCTGGCCCCGGGGACTTATCTGTCCTCATATCATTCAAAATTTCCAGCACATCCTCCCTCTTAACCTCAGCCTGTTTGAGCATATCAGCCTGTTCTACGCTGTCCTCACAAACGACCAGGTCCCTTTCACTAGTGAATACTGAAGAAAAGTATTCATTTAGGACCTCCCCTACCTCCTCCGACTCCAGGCACAAGTTCCCTCCACTATCCCTGATCGGCCCTACCCTCACTCTGGCCATCCTCTTGTTCCTCACATGAGTGTAGAACGCCTTGGGATTTTCCTTAATCCTACCCGCCAAGACTTTTTCATGTCCCCTTCTAGCTCTCCTAAGTCCATTCTTCAGTTCCTTCCTGGCTACCTTGCAACCCTCTAGAGCCTGGTCTGATCCTTGCTTCCTCAACCTTAAGTAAGCTTCCTCCTTTCTCTTGACTAGCTGTTCCACATCTCTTGTCATCCAAGGTTCCTTCACCCTACCATCCATTCCCTGCCTCATCGGGACAAACCTATCCAGCAGTCGCAGCAAGTGCTCCCTAAACAACCTCCACATTTCTGTCGTGCATTTCCCTGAGAACATCTGTTCCCAATTTATGCTCCCCAGTTCCTGCCTAATAGCATTGTAATTCCCCCTCCCCCAATTAAATATTTTCCCATCCCGTCTGCTCCTGTCCCTCTCCATGGCTATCGTAAAGGTCAGGGAGTTGTGATCGCTATCACCGAAATGCTCTCCCACCGAGAGATCTGCCACCTGGCCTAGTTCGTTGCCAAGCACCAAGTCCAACATAGTTTCACCTCTAGTCGGCCTATCTACATATTGAGTCAGGAAACCTTCCTGGACACACCTGACAAAATCTGCTCCATCCAAACTATTTGCACTAAGGAGGTTCCAATCAATATTAGGGAAGTTGAAGTCACACATGACAACAACCCTGTTACTTCTGCACCTTTCCAAAATCTGCCTCCCAATCTGTTCCTCCATGTCTCTGTGTTGCTATTGGGGGGATCTATAGAAAACTCCCAACAAAGTGACTGCTCCTTTCCTGTTTCTGACTTCCACCCATACTGACTCAGTAGACAAACCCTCCTCGACGACCTCCCTTTCTGCAGCTGTGATACTATCCCTGATTAACAATGCCACTCCCCCACCTCTTTTACCTCCCTCCCTATTCCTTTTGAAACATCTAAACCCCGGAACATCCAACATCCATTCTTGCCCCTGTGATATCCACGTCTCCGTAATGGAGTAGGTTTGATGCCCTCTCAGGTGGGCCATAAAAAGCACCAATTTATGATTGAGTTTTTGTCGTACTACATGGCATTATTTTGAAGAGCGGTGGAGTTCTTCCCTGGCCAACATTTATACCTCGACCAACATTACTTTGAAAAAAAAACTCATAATCTGGTCATTACCACATTGCTGTTTATAGACCTTGTGTGCAAATTGGCTGCTGCGTTTCCTACATTATAATAGTGGCTACACTTCAAAACTATTTCATTGGTTGTGAAGTGTTTTAGGATGCCCTGATTTCTTGAAAGGCACTGTATAAATGCATTTGTTTTCTTTTGATGGATTCCTGATCTTATCTGTTCATAATATAGTGAGCAAGTGCTCGTGTTGGATAGTATTTGAGTTGCCCAGTCGTAGTCCTGCCATTATTGGCTAATTGCAAGAGAGTTTGAAGTACAGAACATTTTTTTTATTTTCTTCCCTTTTTACCTTGATGTATCCCAATGATCTGTAGGGGAATGAGTTTGTGCCAGTTAGTTGACATTTTAAAAGTCAGCGCACCATGTTGTTCAGACTCTTTGCTTAAATGCAAGTAATTTGAAAGGCTATTTTGGTTGAGATGAGATTCGATTGCCTTTTTACTGTTGTGGTACATTTGAACATCCTCGTCCCAGGGCAAACTGCACATAATATTGTATCGAAAGTGAAAGAAATTGTGCTTATATATTCAAAGTTGCTTTTGAGATTGTTTAAAGCATTTTATTGGCAGGAGGGAACTAGCTAACACCTTAATGGTCTGTAATATAGTTGATCCGGGAGTGCTTGATGCTGATATTTGACACTAAAATGGGAAAATATTCCAGATCCCAGTACAGACATCCCTCATTTTCACAAAAAATCACCTACAGGTATTGCAGCTGTTAGAATGCAGATTTGACTGAGTTACAGAACAAGCAGCTGGAATTAATTTTGTTCTTAGATTTGTCAAAGCAGAAATTATATGTTTTGAGGAACCAAAAACTTCTTTACCCATTCAGGCCAGAACAGTACTCCATTTCTACAGCATTCATTTAAGCCCACAGATCCATCAACAAATGACACGCAAGTAGAGATCCTACATTTTGTTAAATGCTGTTAGGGAAGCATGAAGAAAGAATTGGATTCAATCTATTTAACCAACATCAGCTACATAGTGGAAAATGGCAAATTGGCAAAACAGTGATTTAATGACTTTGTGCATATTTACAACAGTATTAAAATATCAGAGGAAATGAACAGCAGTCAGCACGTTCATTTAAACAGCAATCAATTTAAACTGCATATTGGCTGACTGATTCATTCAAATTACTGGATTCTTAAAACTTCAAATAATCTTGAGTAATTGAATAGTCGCATCGGGATTAGAAAGTAGTGATTGCAAAAGTAATTCAGACATCTAATAGTTATGCTATTCTTAAGGGCAGTTAGGAATGAGCAATAATTGCTGGCCTTGCTTCAGTATTTGTAAAGGTAGCAGCTCCTGGTGACAGTCTGAATGATGCATGGGCAAGTTTGAAATGTCCCAGCTGCATTGTTCCTGCTAATCTGCATGCATGTGCAGCCGCCCAGAAGGAACTGTGCACATCTTGTTCTTTGTTAAATATCATGCAAGCAAATTTAAAGGTATCTTGCACTGAAAAATATTAGCCTCACACATAAATGATATTTTAAAGGGAATGTTGCCCGGCTGTGTAAGATGTAGATATCCCACCTTGAAAACTTTCCAAATTTACTTTGACCTTTCAGTTTTGAAATAATCTGATGTCTTATAAAGGCTATCAATTTTTTGACCATGTGGCTCCCAAAGATTATAACATTTGAAGCAAAGACTGTAGTGTGTATTGAAAGCTTCTTGTAATCAGTTATTAACTGGTAACTTGCGGGGTTATTCATGGTGTAAGACCTCAACAATCATCAGCTTCATCAATGATCTTCCCTCCAACATAAGTGGGGATAGTTGTTGATTATTGTAAATTGTTCAGTACCATCCGCAACTTCTCAGAAACTAAAGCCGTCTGTGCCCGCATGTGGCAAGACCGGATAACGTTCAGCCTAAGTGGCAAGTAATATTCCCACCAAACAACTGGCAGGAAATGACCATCTCCAACAAGAGAGAATCTAACCTCCCCTTGACTTTCAACTGCATTACCGTCGCTGAATCCCCCACCATCACCATCCTGGGGATTATCATGATCATTAAGCAGAAATGTAAATGATCAGCCATATAAATACTGTGGCTACAAGAGCAGGCCAGAGGCTGGAAATTCTGCAGGGAGGAACTCACCTCCTGACTCCCTAAAGCCTGTCCACCATCTACAAAGCACAAGTCAGGAGTGTGTTGGAATATTCTCCACTTGCTTGGATAGGTGCAGCTCCAACAACACTCAAGAAGCTCAACACCATCCAAGACAAACCAGCCTGCATGATTGATACCCCATCCACCACCTTAAACATTCACTTCTCCCTCCACCAATGCACAGTGGCAACTGTGTACCATCTACAAGATGCAGTTCAACAACTCGCCAAGGCCCCTTCAACAGCGCCTGCCAAGCCCGCAACCTCTACCACCTAGAGGAACTAGGGCAGCAGATGCATGGGAACACCACCACCTGCATGTTCTCCTCCAAGTCACGCACCATCCTGACTTGAAAATATATCACCGTTCCTCCACTGTCACTGGATCAAAATCCTGAAATTCCCTCCCTAACAGCACTGAGAGTGTCCCTTCACCACGTGGACTGCAGCAGTTCAAGAGGCAGCTCACCACCACCTTCTCGAGGGCGATTAGGAATGTACAATATATGCTGGCCTTTCCAGCGATGCCCACATACCATAAGCGAATAAAGTTTTTAGTGAAAACATTTTATATTCTTTGTGTAATCTGTTGCATGTGTTTTCACTAGTGAGTATTAGTGTCTTTCTGTTGCGCATGATATTATTTGCTGAATAATCTTGTCCCAAGCTTTTAATAAATAGGAAATATTTTAAATCTACATTTTCTCTACAGTACAACTGAAAAAGTCATATAACAGAAAATACACAATTTGAATATTTAGTGTAACTGAAGTCGTGTATTCTGAAAAAGAACTGTTCTTGGAGGAAATATTTAGAAAGTTTGATGTTTTTCTGGAAGTTCATATTTGTCTAGGTTCTTTCTACCATAATATTGAAAAAATGTTCTCCAAAGCAGCAAGACCAGATTTTGTTTTTGTCTTAAGTTTCTGGTAGATCAAACTACAATGATTGTTTTTTGGTTCACTGCTAAGGAAATCTTTGTATACATAATGACTGATGAGCATTGCATTTTTCATTAGTGCCAATGGAGGTTTAAAATCTAGTGATTAGATGTGGTTTGTATTTTTTTAAATAAATGTCTTTTGGAGCAGAACAGTGCGTTGAAAAAATATTAGCATCATGTGATGTAACTCAGTGAGTTAGGATAACATAATGGCCCATATTTTGCGGTCAGCGACAAAGGGAAGGTGCTTACCACCGACCTTGAAGAAAGCTGCTCACAGATTTAGAAGGAGTGCTGATTTTTCCTGATCTGATGTGACTTTCAATCTGGAGCCATCTGTAACAGATCTGTGCATCCAACAACAGTGACACCATCAAGCAGGCTAAGCAGCCAAAGCAAACCAGGAGGTAAAAAGCATGGATTATAATTCACTTCGTAATTGTTTTACAGAAAGCAAAATGAAGATTTGGATACATACATGGGATTAAGAGTGAAACTGAAATACAAGCTTTTAAGAAAAAAGTATTCTAGAAAT
Source organism: Heterodontus francisci (assembly GCF_036365525.1). Lineage (NCBI taxonomy): Eukaryota > Metazoa > Chordata > Chondrichthyes > Heterodontiformes > Heterodontidae > Heterodontus > Heterodontus francisci. Next base: position 39,242,063 of record NC_090379.1, read on the forward strand.
CATGGAGTTGAGGGAATGACACTCCACTCTTATAAAATTAGTTTCTCAAACCAGAGATGTTCAGTAATTGACTAATACACCATTAATAACTCTGTACACTTCATTCAACAAGGTTTTTACAGCAATAGTGTGTTTTTAAAAAAAATTGACTTTTGCATCAAATCATTGATTCTGTGTTGATTGCATCTGCAAAGATTGCAACAGCGCACCCTGTGGAGTAGTAGAATATCACTGACAGCAACTTCCGTATTTCTGTGTTTAACTGTGGGTGTGCAGGTCCCAGAAGTGCTGTCAGTTTTACACAGTAATGGCGAGAGCTGACAGTTTCACCGTCGTTACAACCACAAATTACAGGCCAATGCATTGTCGATCTATGAACTGAGTCAAATGTTACTTAATATTCCACTTCAACTGAATACTGGAATATAATATAGATTGTGAATAATCGATAAAGGTTACTAGTTTTTTTTTAAGACTGACTAAATAATTGATCATAACACTTAGCTTTGAATTATTTTTGAAAAAACTTAACATAGAATGTATTTTTTTTCTTGAAGGTTCAACCATACAGTGATGTGCAGCTGTCTCCAAAACTAAGGACCAGTCAAATGAAGCAAGCCACTGATGTATTTTTTACCAGAAAACCTAATGTCAGAAGTACAAATCTTGAGAATAACTTAGCTAGTCTGACAAACTCTGGTAAGATGTTTGAGATTTGTTGGTATTATGCTAAGACACGAGGGGACAATAGATGATTTGTAAATGTTACCACTCCTGCACTTTTACTTTCTGGCTCATTATTTCCACAGTACTTGGTTTCATTACTTTGTCCCCACATTTATAACAGAACTTCTTTATCCACCAACCAATCTCTGTCTTCCTGAATAATTGCCTGAATTTTCAACAAAAAGCCTTGCATGAAACATTACCTTGTTATACAGACCGCTAACACCAATCTTCTGTCTGATATGGATCAGCTCTCGCCCAATGTAGATTAAATTCAAAAGATTAAGTTCATCTTATTTGTCTGGTACAGCTCTTCATTTTGGTGTCTAGGATGTGTAAGATTTAGCCTAGAACATGCTTCAGGACAACGAGCCTGCTGAGCAGCATATACTAAAGTTAGGGGGTCATGAGTGGTGGAAATTGGTCTATAATATGGGAACATCCCAATAGGTATTGTATAATTTCCATTTGTTTTATAATAGTGCAAGCAATTATATTTATTGTTTTAATTATCTTGACTTAATCATATGATGCAGCGATTGTCATGGCAAATGTATAACTATCAATTAGCATCTTTGATTAAGTAATGAGGGGTTAGAAATTCTATAGGGTCTATAAGGATTTAGAAACTGATGTCTTTCGCTACCTACTTTACCATCATGCCATATGCAGTCAGATATACTTAATTTAAACCTAAAAACAACTGTTGATGCACTGAGAGAACACAAACACTTTTGTAACTTTTTTAATTGCTTCGGGAGGTCACCATCAGATAAGGAAGTGCTAGTATCTGTGATTACCTGAAACAATGGGAAAAACAACTGGTAAACATTATAAGTCTGACTGAGACATCTCGTGTTATTGCAATACCTAAAATGAAATAAAGGTTAACTCGATCAAGCAGCCAATTTAGTAAGTATGCAGTATAAGCAGTGCTGGGAAGGTGCTAACCTCCTCCTTCTTGGGCAGTCCCTCAGGAACGAGGATGACTTTCTTTCACTTTCGGGTTGTGGGTCCTTAGGTGACAGAATAGTACAACTCTGGATCCACACAATCTGCCACAGGTGGGGCAGGTGGTGTTTGGTAAGGGAGAAAATGGGGTACTCGAATTTCCGAATGCTCCTCGCTAACCAGTGACAGCTATGGTGTGGTTGGGAGTCACGTGACTGAAAGAGTTATAAGAACACAGATGAAACAGCTTCTAATTGTGGAGGTTGCAATGCCACAGTGGAAGGGGCAAGCTAGACTGTGCATTGTACCCAGAGGAGGAACGGGGTAATACCGTTTTACGTCTCTCTAAATTACTGCTTGAATACCGAAATGCATTTATACTTGTGTTTGAAACAAAGGAATCTTATATGCAATTTGGTGTCCACTCGGAATCGATTACAAGTGGCGAGTCGGGCTGGAGGTGGCAAACAGCAGCCGGTGTTTTGAGTAGAACAAGCCTGTAGAATGTAGGTTAGCAGTTAGGTGGCAGATGCAGAGAAATGTGAACTGTGGGGTTTGGGGGGGGTGGGGAAAAATCATGAAAGGAAATATGCCCTAAACTCACTACCTCACAGTACTGTGGGAGCACTTTCACCGCACAGACAGCAGCAATTTAAGAAGGCGGCTCACCATCACCTTCTCAAGGGAAATTAGGGATGGGCAATAAATGTTGGCCTTGTCAGCGATGCCCACATGCCTTGAAAGAAAATAGAAGTTTTATTTCATGCACAATGTGAAAATAAAATTTCAAACTTCAAGTAAATTTTGCCCAAAGTTTAAATTGTTAATGCTGGTTGAGACACTTATAGTGCAATTGGAATATACCTTTGTGGGATTCATAAACAGCACTTTTAAGGAAAAAAATCAGATGGACCAATGCATGCATCAGGACAAGACTTGGGAAATCTCAGCTCAATCAACCGTTCAAAGTCTTGCCAAATAACAGGTTGGGAGAGCTGCCACAGTCAATCAGTGTCCTGACATAATCATAATTGCCGATACATGTTTATTAGGAGTTGTCAGTTGTGCTCCCAAACAGCACCTACTCACTCATAACCTCACCAAGACTCAGAACCATTAGGCTCCAGACCTCATCATGGCCATGATCCAAATAGGGATGCAAGAGGTTAATGGCAGTCGAGAGCTGACAGTACCTGCCTTCATTATCAAAGCAGCATTCAACCAAGTATGGTCCCAAGAAGCCCTAGCAAAACTGATCTCAGTGGAGATCAAAGGGAAAACCTTCAGTGGCCGGAGTTACACGTGCTGCAAAGGAACCTGGTCATGGTTGGCAGAAGGCAATTGTTGCAACTCCAGGGTAGCGCTAAAGGGAAGTTCTGTTGGCCCAACTATCTTCTTTTATTTCATCAATGACTTTTCCTCAATGTCAGGTGTAATGCTGCTCACTGATGAGTCTACAGTGTTCAGCTCCATTCACAACACCTCCTGTAATGAAGCTGCCCATCCCAACCTACTGCCGGGCTTGAATAACACCTGTGTTTGTACTGAAAAACAGCAGGTAACATTGGCATCTCTTCTTAACTTGCACATTGTGATCCCCGGTTAATGTCTTGGGACTCACTATTGACCAGCCATATCAGAATCATGGTTACATCAGTAGGGCAGAGGCTGGGTACTCTGCGATGAGGTGCTCACCTTTTGACCTTTCTATCCATCTATTCAAGTCAGGAGTGTTATGGAATGCTCACCATTTATCTGGATGGGCGCAGTCGTAAAAATACACAAAGCTTGGCACCCACTAGGGTAAAGCAGTATATATGATCTGCAGTATATATGATCTACAGCATGCACAGCAATAATTCACAAAGGTTACTTCAACAGTACTCACTCCACTGTGGCCCTCTGTCACTAGAATGGCAATAGCAGCAATGTCTGAATGTCATCACGTGTCAGTCGCACACTATCCTGACTTGAACATGTATTGCTGTTCCTTCATAGAGTCAGAGCTATACAGCACAGAAATGGGCCTTTTAGCTCACTGTGTCCGCGCCAGCCATCAAGCCTATCTATTCTCATTCCATTTTCCGGCACTTGGCCCGTAGCCTTGTGTGCTATGGCATTTCAAGTGCTCAACTAAACCACCCCTTCAGACAGTATGTTCCATCACTGCATCAATATCCTAGAGTCTCTACGTAATATCATTGGGACGTAATATCATTGGGACCTAATAGCTGCAGTGGGGTAAAGAGAAGGTGCACCATCATCTATGGATTGTCAAGAAAAGAACTTTATTGTAGCTCTTAAATTTTTTACTTTTCTGATGAATGGAAACTTTATGTAATAGTCTGCTACTGAAAGATACCATTCTTGGTTGTGTGTGAATAAGATAACTTTCACAGTATGCCATGGTCTGTGTGGTACCTCACTAACCATCATTTCCTCTTTCGGCTGTGCATTTCTATACTTCTGGCATACATTTCACTTTGTTTCTTTGTCTTTTTAGATGTCTATCCAGTACACAGCTGATTAGAGCCAACATCTTAAGACCAAAAAATTGCATTTGTTGACTTGCTGCACTATTCCTGAAAATGGCTGGTCATGATGCAAGTAATGTTGAAAGTACAGTGGAGTCCTAACCAAATAAAATTTAGTGGACAATATAAAGTTGATTAAAGTAATGATCTTGAGCTAAGTAGCAAGAGTGAGGTTTTAAAAGTTGTATCTCTGAAGCATTTTATTATTCAAATCTGTTATATGAAAGCTGCTGAGTGAAAATATTGATTATGACTTGAATATCCTAATGCCGGGTGAAACCCTAGATAAAAGGCTGAAGATCAATTAGACGCCAACATTGTATCCGGAGGAATTTTTTTTTTAGTTATTGACTTTTCAACAGACTGAACACTGCTCGACTGGATTAAGTAAACAGGAGAAGTTAGAAATATTGCAGGGCATAACATAAAATAGTTGAATAAATTCTGAAGATATTTTCTCTGACCTTGATTTACATAATGGAAGCAATAAATTTAAAGGCTCTGGAGAAGTCAGAACTGACTTTGCTATGGAAATGCTTTGTTTGGCTAAGGGACCTGTCATTGTTGCTACAGAAACCTTTTTACTATTGGTTCAATGTATAGCAGAAAGATCAATTGAGCAGAATTTTCGGTGCTTCGTTAGTTTCTTGTTACAATACCACCATTATGGCACCAACCTCTTTTTTTCCTGTGGTGCTTGACCAATAACCTTATGACTCAGGTAGTCCCACAAAACCAAGCTGACACTATGAAACAAAATTATTTTAAAATATTTTTCTTGTGCGCAGTGAGTATATGCTGCAGGAGGTAATAGAATATGAAATGTATTTCTACAAATGAACCAAAAACAAAGTAACTTTTATTTTGCACACTGGCAGTGATTTTCCTGAGAAGAACCTTTCACTCTTGCATATCATTTAGTCATATTTTGGGTATGTGCTTTGTAGTATAGTGCTAAAAGTATTTTACATTTTGTCTAAAATGAGAATGTGTAACTAATATGCAGAGAGTAAAAGATATGTGGTGTTTTGGAAGCCAAAACAATAATGTTGCGTTCTGGTGATAACACAAATCATTACAATTAAAATTAGCCCTCCTGAGCTCCTTTATGTACCTGGAGATTGTGTTGTATTTTTATTGTAATACACCTAGTTCTAATTTTTGTGTGCTTGAAGTTTGTTTCTTGTTACCACCCAAGTTTTCTTTGTATCTTGCCATAGAGCAAAAGGGTCTGTTACTATAAGGTGTTTTTAACTCGTCCAGATAATATTTGGCGCCATCTTAAAATTAGTGAAGTTAAAGCTAACATCGCTGTCTAGTCCCATAATTTTACAGTATTACCTAACAATTGTAAGATTATTTTACCATTGTTCCTTTATACTTTGTAACTGAAACATTATAAAATATTATAAGTGCAGTAATTCCACTAAATTCTTTTACTGATACAAGTTGTGGTAATCTTAAAACAGTTGTGGTAGCAGTTTAAGAGGCCTAAGTTTTATTGTGAATTGTGATGTCACCAAAACACAGTTTATTGTCTTGGCTTTCCAAAGTCCCATACATCTTTTATTCTCTGCACGTTAGTTGAATGCAAACAATTTAGACAAAATGTAATGTTTTAGCACCAAATACCTCAGTGCATAAACAAACAATGATTAAATAGTATGCAAGAATGAAAGGTGTTCGTCTCATGAAAAAAACATATTGCCACTGTACAAAATAAAAGTCATCTACAGTTTGATTTTGGTTCATTTGTAGAAATAAATTGCACGTTCTCTTATTTACCAATTAATTGGAAGCAACAGAACACCTTGTCTGCATTATATTTCCTGTTTAGACTTTTGCTTAGAACTATGACTGTTTTGAATCCTGAGATGGAGATAGTAATTGCATAAAGTTTGTGGTGTATGCTTTTAGACAAAGTTGTAACTGGTTGCTCACCAAACAGTGCTTGCTTCCACGCTCATAGAAAGTAGCTCTCTGCTTCCCTTAACTCTGAGACCATATCAGTATGCCAGTGGTCAGAGGCTAAGAATCCTGCGGCGAGTAACTCCCTGACTCTCCAGTTGCCTGGATGGGCGCAACAACACTCAAGAAGCTCGACACCATCCAGGACAAAGCAACCTGCTTGATTGGCACCCCATCTGCAAACATTCACTTCCTTCCACCACCGACGCACAGTGGCAGCAGCGTATACCATCTACAAGATGCACTGCAGCAGTGCACCAAGGCTCCTTAGACAGTACCTTCCAAACCCGCAACCTCTACCACCTAGAAGGACAAGGGCAGCAGATGCATCGGAACACCACCTGCAGGTGCTGCCCTCCAAGCCACGCACCATCCTGACTTGGAACTATATCGCCGTTCCTTCACTGTTGCTGGGTCAAAATCCTTGAACTCCCTTCCTAACAGGGTGTACCTATCCCACATGGACTGCAGCGGTTCAAGAAGGCAGCTCACCACCATCTCCTCAAGGGCAAGTAGGGATGGGCAATAAATGCTGGCCTAACCAGTGACATCCACATCCCAGGAATAAAAATGTAGTGGTAGTGAGTCAGTTTATATACCAGAGGTATATTTTGTTAATGGATGCTGCTGCCTTTATGATTGAAGCATTCTTTTCAAATCACTGATCTTGAGGGTTTGAATTCGCTGTGCACAATTACAGTAGTCTATAGGACAGTTTAATGATTTCTATGCTTTTAGTTTAATATGGTTTTATTATTTTTGTGATCTTTGTGAAGGAAAAGAAAGACTTGCATTTATATAGAGCCTTTCAAGACCACCGGACGTCTCAGCGCTTTGCACCCAATGAAGTACTTTTTTGAAGCGATGTAATGTAGGAAACGCAGCAGCCAATTTGTGTACAGCAAGCTCTCATAAACAGCAATGTGATAATGACCAGATAATGTTTTTGTTTTGTTTATTGAGGGATAATAAATATTGGCCAGGAGCCTGCGTTTAACTACCCTGCTTTTCTTCGAAATAGCGCCGTGGCATCTTTTATGACCACCTGAGAGGACACACAGTGCTACAGTTTAATGTCTCATCCAAAAGGCAGCATGTCTGACAGTGCAACACTCCCTCAGTACTGCACTGGAGTGTTGACCTTGATTTTTGTGTTCAAGCCATGGAACCTTGTGAATCAGCGGCCAGATGGCTGACATATTTTTATCGATTGCCTGGCCATACACTTGAATAGGGCATCCTATTTTAATGCAATTCTTGGTTAACCAAAAAAAAAGATAACTCATGGATTGTAGTGTACTGTATAGCAAGTGATCCTCATTTTTGTCAGTATTGTGTGGAAATCAGAGCTCTGTTTTGCTCGAAGCCATAAAACTCTACTATAACTTGGTATTAAATTTTAGAAGGACCAATATATTGTGAATTTAAAATGTACTTAATAGCTGTATTCTTAATTGTACCCTGTAAGATGATTCACAAATCTGTTCAGAGGTGGCATTTTTGTGGAGGCTGGGTGGGAGAAGTAGTTGGCCAACCTAGTTTCATCAGAAACTCCATGTGCCTTTGAAATGTTAAGTGCACATGAAATACTGACTTCATTGGACACTAGTGGGGTGATGTGAAAGCCAAGCTATTTGACAGGCAAAAGGAAATAAAACCAACAATCAAGGAGCAGCTGTTTGCAATCTCTCAAACTGAATGGTGAAAACATATTTACATGCTGAATGGAAAAGGACTGATTTTATCTGAGTGTTCTTCAAAGAAGCCAAACTTCTCTTCAAAGCAATCCTATCTAGACAGCAATCTTACAATGTTTAGTTCTCAGATCCTTGTTTGCCTGCTGCACCTACTTTTGGAGTATTGGGTGGAGCTTCAATACCCATGTTATACTCATAAACTTAGTTAAATTATTTTGAAAAGAACATAAGTTTGGACTTGGTAATTTTTGTGGCAGTTTAAATACTATGTACGTTGAGTATTGTATTGCTGGCTATTTGCTTTTTTTGGTCTTATTTAGAGAATTTGAATTACGCAAGAATTATAATATTGTAAATAAATGTGACTATTGGTTTTAGCCTGAACAACCAATCTGACAGTGTGGTGGTTGCTGCATTTTGGAGTTGACAGGGATGGAGAGTGGAGTGCAAAAAGTCCTGTAGTATCCCACTTCATGGCATGCATATGTTTGCAATCTTCACATAGTGAGAAATCTTTTGCTTATAGAGACTGTTCTTTGCTGTGGACAAGAATAAAGAGTTGGGAGAGCCTGAACTGTTAATTTTTTTAAAAATTCCATATAAGTGGAACAATACCCATCATCGGTCAGTCATGGTTCAATGTACACTCTTGTTATGTGAATTTTCCTCCCATTTTCCAAATCTCGTTTGTCTGGCAGTTCAGATCCTGGCTTCGAACCTCCAAATGTTACGGCCACGTGATGTGACGTGGGGGTTCCCCATTTGCAATTTCCCATCTGACTACAGCGAGTGTATTTGTGTTAAGAGTTTAGCCCTTTGGTGTTTTATTTTTCAAGTAAACGGGCAGTGACAGGTTTTCTTTTTAATTGTTTATTGGTTAATATGCCTTATCCCGAAATTGTCACAACCACATCTACTCATGCATTCACTTGCACATACACACAAGAAACAGATAGAGAAGGGAAAGAGGAAGTGGTTTTTAGTGGAGGAGAAAGGTTACAATAAACCTGTTTAATTCTCTTGAGAGTTGAGTTCTAGATGGTTGCAGGCCTGATATGATTGTAGATTGCTCTTTTAATTGAAGGTTCTGTTGAAGATGATGGGTCACTTCCAACTCTCTCTGCTATGTAATGCCGATGTTGGATTTTTTTTCAGTAGGGCATGTGCTTTCTGACTTGCTGGAATGAGCTGTTACGAGTAGCTTCACCTTCTGTCTAGCTCTCTTGCTGTCGCTTTTTAAGGTAAAACTGTGTCACCTCTCACCTCCTGTTAGGAGACATTCTGGTTTCTTCCCCATGATGATTGCACAATGGCCCAGGACGTGGCTACTTCACACCTCCTTTGTTTTATAGGATCATAGGAAATAGGAGTTGGAGTAGGCCATTTGGCCGGTCGAGCCTGCTCTGTCATTCAAGCTGATCAACCATCTCTATGCCATTTTCCCCCCACTGTCCCCATATCCCTTGATGTCGTTAGTATCCAGAAATCTATCGATTTCTGTCTTGAAAATGCTCCATGATTGAGCTTCCACAGCCCTCTAAAGAAGACATTCAATTCTGGAATTTTTTTTGGATAGGTGTAAGATTGGTGTCATGAACACCTTTTGGCTTTGAAAATTTGCCCTTTGTCTTTGTCAGACTGTTTGGATGCACAAAAGGTCAATCCCCTTTTTCTTTGGCCATTTTGGACTATTGTTCACTTCTAAAAATAAAGATTCATTTTTTAAAGACAGTCTTTTTTCATAACTCTTCAGAGTTAGTTCGTGAATATTGTATCATAGCACAGCTGTGCATGACCACATACAGTATAAAAACAAAAATAGAAAGACCTCTTTAGCACTTTTCAAGATGCCCCAAAGTGCTTCGCATGCAATGCAGTACTTTTGAAGTGATGGCTATTGTAACTTAGGCAAGCACAGCAAGCAATTTGCAGAGGGGTTATGATTAATTTGTACAAGATCAAAATTAGGTCAAAGTTAGCGTGTGCAGCTTTTGAAAGAAAGAACTTTGAACCTTTGTGTGTTCACCCTCTAGATGCACCAGCTTAATACCAGGGGTAAGAAACTAGTTATGATTGTTTTCAGATACAGGAACTATTTCCACTAAAGCAGCAAAGGCTGAGGACATTTATTAGAGTTTTTAAAATTATGAAACATTTGACAGGAAATAGGGGAAGAGTATTTCCTTGGGTTGATGAGTCAATGACGACGGTCATCAATTCAGAATTGTCAGATTGCACAGAAGGTTATGTAAGATTTAGAACCTTCCTTATAATTTGTTCTTGGACCAGACAGTAAGAACTCAAGCAAGGAGACACATGATGTAGTGATATCAGGATGATTTAAGACTAAAAGCAAAACTTAACAAATCCAAGGCAGTTGATGTCCTTGTCCAGGTGGCCTTTACTTTCCGACAGCTCGTGACTTCTCTTGTCTTTCCCTTTGTCATCATCAAATCTGTGCACCGAACCTCTCCAGGTCTGTTCTTTTATTCTTCGTAGCCAGTGGCTCCTCCTGTGTACTGATTGGTTCATACATATCGCTGTTTCAGTTGGTCCTGCCATTTCGTTTGTCAGTGCTTCCATTTGTGCTATAATCATGATCACATGTACAATGTGTCCTTGGTGCACAAACAGTCCGTTATAACCTTGAGGTCCATTAGATCATACAGTTCCAGCGAGACCCATCCTGCCTTTCTGTTACATTTTAATCATAACTTGTTACACAGTTTTCGTATCTGTTCTTTTCTTTCCCTTTTATCTGTTTTAGTCCGCATCACAATATAATTCCGTTTGACACTCAAACTGTATAGGCAGCATTTTTTTTTCCAGTAAGGTATACAGCTGAAATGAACTCTTCATTTACCAAAAGCTTATACAAAACATACATATGAAAGTACATAAAACTCATAATACAAAAGAGATAAAAAGGCCAGCAAAATGACTATCAACATTTCTTACAGTTCGGAGAAATTTCTTTACACAGAGGGCTGTTTGTGTATGGAATGTTTTGCCACAAGGAATAGTTAAGGCAGAGACTGTTGCATCTTTTAAGGTAATTTGGATTATTATTTAAAATCATAGAAAATTTACTGTGCAGAATAGGCCATTTGGCCCATGTCTGTGCTGGCTGAAAAAGAGCTACTTTCCAGTTGTTCTGTTCCGTGTAGATTACAGCACTTGAAACAAAGGAAGATGAAGGGCTGTAGTTGAGAGAAGAGGAGTGGAATTAGTTTTAGATTGATCTAATAAAGAGCCAGCATAGACATGGTGGGTCAAGTAGCTTCCTTCTGTGCTGTAAACTGATACAGTTCTATAATGGACCCTCTAGTTTTGCATGTTTTTTTCTCCATTAGAAGAGGTGACCGTTTTTTATGGTCCCACGTTATAGTGTTACCCTAAGAATGGGAGACAATTTAAGGCAATCTGTTCCTGATCTTTTTCAATCCATAATTGAGGTGTTTTGCCTTGTCTGAACTCAAAGCAGCAAAAACATTGGCAAAACCAAAAAGTTCAAAATGATCACACTCTTCACTGTTGGGATGGCGACTTCTGGGAATTGACTATTGCAAAAATATGCACAGAAATCATCCACAGAATTTCTCTTCTCCCTTAACATCCCTCCTGCCCCCAGCTCTACATGCATGCAAGGAGTCTACCATATTTGGCCAGCTAGCTAATGAGCATATTCTTCCCAGGATCATAGGGACAGGAGGAGGTCATTCAACCTGTCAAGCCTGTTCCGCCATTTAGTGAGGTCATGAAAGAAACTAAGAGTACTGTCCAAATTTTCATTCATTTGACTCCAATAATAAATTGACTAGTTTTCATATAAGGCTTTTAGAACATTCTTATCACCTGGATTACATACAGCTCACTATCACAATTAGGACTGATGGCAGAACAGGATTCTTAAGGGGAATGCTATAACAGCAAAATTATTTTCCAAGTACTGTCCTAAATCTTTTTTTGTTAAGACTTTCTTCATCTATAGAAACTGAACAGTCATTTAAAAAAAAAATCCAATGTTCTGTAGTGTCAAACCACTACAGTTCATGCCTTCAATAATTCGCGTAATTATGGTCTTAAATGGCTGGGAATACATTTGCGCAATCAATTGATGCATGATCTGTGGCTATCTTTTTTTTCAGAATCTTCTTGAAGGAACCTTTAGCAAGGGAGATCAGGGAATATAGTGAGGCAAGAAAATCATGAAGGTCTGTTGGTGGACCTATCAAAAATAATTGGTAGTTGTTGTTGGCACTCAAGTTGGGAGTAATTCCTAAACATGTGCTTAGTTGTTCTGCAGGACAGGATTTTTCCCATTAAGAGGAGTTTTTCTATTATGTTTTATCACATCTTCCTGATAGTCCATTGATTGAAAGAAACAGACCTTCCTATTGCAGAAAATACGGAAGTATGGGGTTGAAGGTGATTTAGAGCTTTGGATCAGAAATTGGCTAGCTGAAAGAAGACAGAGGGTGGTGGTTGATGGCAAATGTTCATCCTGGAGTTTAGTTACTAGTGGTGTACCGCAAGGATCTGTTTTGGGGCCACTGCTGTTTGTCATTTTTATAAATGACCTGGAAGAGGGTGTAGAAGGGTGGGTTAGTAAATTTGCGGATGACACTAAGGTCGGTGGAGTTGTGGATAGTGCCGAAGGATGTTGTAGGGTACAGAGGGACATAGATAGGCTGCAGAGCTGGGCTGAGAGATGGCAAATGGAGTTTAATGCGGAAAAGTGCGAGGTGATTCACTTTGGAAGGAGTAACAGGAATGCAGAGTACTGGGCTAATGGGAAGATTCTTGGTAGTGTAGATGAACAGAGAGATCTTGGTGTCCAGGTGCATAAATCCCTGAAGGTTGCTACCCAGGTTAATAGGGCTGTTAAGAAGGCATATGGTGTGTTAGCTTTTATTAGTAGGGGGATCGAGTTTCGGAGCCACGAGGTCATGCTGCAGCTGTACAAAACTCTGGTGAGACCGCACCTGGAGTATTGCGTGCAGTTCTGGTCACCGCATTATAGGAAGGATGTGGAAGCTATGGAAAGGGTGCAGAGGAGATTTACTAGGATGTTGCCTGGTATGGAGGGAAGGTCTTACGAGGAAAGGCTGAGGGACTTGAGGTTGTTTTCGTTGGAGAGAAGGAGGAGGAGAGGTGACTTAATAGAGACATATAAGATAATCAGAGGGTTAGATAGGGTGGATGGTGAGAGTCTTTTTCCTCGGATGGTGATGGCAAACACAAGGGGACATAGCTTTAAGTTGAGGGGTGATAGATATAGGACAGATGTGAGAGGTAGTTTCTTTACTCAGAGTAGTAGGGGCGTGGAACGCCCTGCCTGCAACAGTAGTAGACTCGCCAACTTTAAGGGCATTTAAGTGGTCATTGGATAGACATATGGATGAAAATGGAATAGTGTAGGTCAGATGGTTTCACAGGTCGGCGCAACATCGAGGGCCGAAGGGCCTGTACTGCGCTGTAATGTTCTAATTCTAATTCTATTGAGAATTGTCCAGTGAAAGTAGAATTAACATTTGTTGCCTTAATCATATCAAATCATCATGGTGAAAAAGAATTATATGCTACATTGACAATAGCAGCATGGGTATTCTGGGCAAGACCAGGCTTGATTTCTAGCTGCAGTGTATTGTCTTATAGGTGGATTTACCCTGTGATTTAAATGGATGATGATGTTGAGTTAGTTACAGTATTAATAGTTAGCCTGTACTTTAGCCAGCCCTGTACATAAGTTATTTGAAAGTACAATTATGTGGTCTTTAATTGTACAATATAATTCTGAATAAGTGTTGCTATGTTATTGGTATGGGTTTATGTTGAAACATTAAAGTTTAAGCCACTATTAATTTAATGTGTTTAAAAATATGTTCTGAAATCAGTGCTATGATTCAGTGGATGCAGTGAAAACAAAAATTAATGTTCTCATTACAATGTATGTTGACTTAAAGACAATTAGAATGTACATACGATAGTAGAGAAAGAAGATGGAGGTAATTTGTTGAGAGAATTGCAGTATAAATAACCAGTAGCACCAAAGAACATTTAATTGAACCAGTTTTAGACAAACCTCAAATTTTTATGATGCAAGTTGAAAGGTTAAATAAAAGCTGTGCTAAACATATGAACAAGAATAGGTTATTCAGCCCCTCAGGCCAGTTAGATCATGGTTGATCTGTACCTCAAATTAGTTTACCCACCTTTGTTCTACATCCCTTGATAACCTTGCCTAATAAAAATCATATCAATCTCAGTCTTGAAAATTTCAATTTTAGGAGAGTGAGTTCAAGATTCCCAACACACTTTTGTGTGGAAAAAAATGCTTTCTGATTTTAATCCTAAATGGCGCGGCATTAAATTTAAGATTATGTCCCCTTGTTCTGGATTCCTCCCCCAGAAAAAATAGTTATCCTGTATCTACTGAATCACTTTTGTTACTTTAAACACCTTATTTAGATCATCCCACAACTGTCTAAACTCAAGGGAATAGAAGCCAGGTTATGCAACTTGTCCTCGTAACTGAACTCTTTAAGCCCTGATATTCTGGTGTATATGCCCAAAACTAAACGCAGTACTCCAGATGGGGTCTGATGTAAACTCTGTGTAACTAAAGCATTCCTTTCTGACTTTTGAATTTTAATTCCCTTGAGATCCAGGCCAAAATTCCACTATCTCTTTGAGTCATTAATCCAGTCAGTCCCATTCCTCCACTCTATCCCTGTAGCCTGCAAGTTTATTTCCCACAAGTGTCCATTCAGTTTCCTTTTGAAGTCATTAATCATCTCTGCTTCCACCACCCTCGTAGACAGCGAGTTCCAGACAACTTGCTGTGTAAAAAAAATTCTTTCCCACATTCCCCCTTGCATCTCTTGCCCAAAACCTTAAATTTGTGTCTCCTAGTCCTTGTACCATCAGCTAATGGAAACAACTTTTCTTTGTCTACCTTATCTAAACCTGTCATAATCTTGCACATCTCTATCAAATCATCCCTGAATCTCCTTTGCTCTAAGGAGAATAATACTAGCGTCTCCAATCTAACCTTGTAGCTAAAATCCCTCATCCCTGGAACCGTTCTGGTAAATCTCCACTGCACCTCTTAAGACCCTTGCATCCTTCCTAAAGTGTGGTGACCAGAACTGGATGCAATACTCTAGTTGTGGTCTAACCAGAGCTTTATAAAGGTTCAGCATGATTTCCCTGCTTTTGTATTCAATACCTCTGTTTTTAAATCCCATATGCCTTGCTAACAACTCTCTCATTATGTCCTTCAAGGATGACGATTGGAGCAGAGATAGCTGGTTTGTTGGTTAAAGCCATCATTTTGGGCATTAAAAAAAAAAAAAAATTTATTCCCAAGGATTCTGTAAGAGCGTTCATTTTATAAGCAGGATTTGATGGCCAGCAGCTGCCATATGCAAATTAGGCTTCTAGTTTTATTTGCCAAAGTCTTTCCTTCCTTGGATCTTGTAGGGGGAGGGGGGGCTGCGGGGGGGGGGGGGGGGGTTGACCTTTATTAATGTATTATTAAAGTAGTAACTATTATGTAATATTGAATCTTGGAGTTTAGAAATATTTTTAATTAATTTCAGGATCATTAGTTTTAAATCGGAGTCTCTTGAAGCTTTTGTTTCTAATATTTTGTTCCGTATGAGGATGAATCAATTCTTAGAATGTTAGTTACCTTCCAGGCCATGGTTTTGCCATGTTTAGGATAGAGATTCTAATGGTGCAAGCCATCCTCCAATCCTTGCTGGAAGAGATTACATGAGATTGAGAGAAATAAGGTAAAGAGAATGGTCCAAAAACGTTAGCTGTTGGAACAAGGCTACACAGCTAAGTGGCAAGATGTGGGTGTGTCTTTGATTCTTTGTGTAGCAAATTCTTGATCCAGTTGGGTGCAAGAATATATTGGAGAGTCAACATTATGTTCACAGGGAATATTGATGAACAAGTCTGTCTTGCTTTTAGGAAAAGTTCCAAATAGATGCAAGATGTTTTTCCTGATTTGGAGAAGGTAATGTTAGAACAACGATCACCCTCCATGCCATTCTCCATGACTTCTGATTACAGGATATTTTTTGCAGAAGCTTGATAGTATGTTGGAGTCTTTGTAGCCAGGGAATGATGCATCATGATTGCCTTTTTTTTTAATGGATTCCTAAAAAAGATTTAATTTCAGCAAAAGAAAAATGATTGAGCTTATTTCTGTTGACTAAGGGAAATGGCCCCCATTTTGTTACTGCGGCAAATATGATTTAATCTTAAATATTACAATCTCAACTCACAATGTAAAAGTAGATGTATGTTAATGCTATAGATAATCACTAAAAATAACATTTACTTTCCTTTTTATTACTAGGATTTGGAGAACCACTTCAGTCTCATCATTTAGGCAGGAGGATACCATTTGGCTCCTCCAGAATGTTAAATACACAAAGTCATAGTGTGGACTCTGACCTACAATTTTTGGGAAACGCAAAGCAATTATCACAAGACAAAGGTATCAGTTATTTGTTAATTAACTTAAATTCCTTTGAATATATAGTGTGCTATCCTGATGTAGCTTCCTATCAGTAGTGTGCTACAAGCCAATAACACATCAAGAGGCTAATCTGATGCTGTAAACCATAAAAACAAAGTATTTACTGCCTGCAGAATGGGGTGTCTATAATGTAGGAAATTGTAATGACTTTTGACTAACTTCTGGTTACTCTTTTGACAAAATTGTGTGATTTAAAAAGTAGTGATACAGTAAATTTATTTTACTGCCTAATACAAGGTAGTATCATAACTTTATTGTGCTTTAAGTTACACCTAGTGTAAGTGTCTATAAAGGAGTTTAACATCATAGCTCAGTGAGCTATCTATACCTAGTTTTAGAGCACTGTTTTGCTCCTATAAATAACCATATCTGAACTAGAACAAGTATGCCAAGGCATAGTAATAGAAGAGTTAAGTATGAATCCTATTTTATTTTTTATTTGATAAAGGAGTCAATAAAAAAAAAAGACATGCATTTGTAGGGCTGGATTTTACAGGCCACCCTGAGGCAGGGGTGGGGGGGGGAGGTGGAGGGCCCGTCACCAAGTGATTTTGCCATTGGTGGGATAGGCTAACTGGGATCTTACCAGCAGCAGGGGGTGCCTCTGCCATGTGGGGAGGGCACTTTGGAAAATGAGACGCACTCCCTGTGGGCTTGTGGGTTTGGGGTCCCACCTTCATGGGCAATCTGTGGCCCACAAAGGACCCTGCTGGCAAAACCTTCACCTCCATGGGCTCCCCCTCCACCCTCCCTCTGGACTTCACACCACCCCCTCCCCTCGCCGGGGCCTTCCAGACTTGCCCCAGTGGCCCTGCCTCACTTTCCTGAGGGCTGGAGTTTTAGTGCTGGGCCTGGTTCCAAGTCCTCTGCTCTACCAGTCGTGGCCGCTGATCCAACTGGGTTTCTGGCCCTCAGCTCTTGGAAGCAGGATCCCCGTCTTTAAAGGAACGGAGGTCCCGGTGCTGGAAACCTCCAAAACAACGAATTGCGCCGGGCATGGGGAGTGGTGGGGGTGCGAAAAGGCTGAGGCAGAGCTCCCCCCTTGCCTTTTTGGTCCGACGTTGGGACCCCGCCGCCTCCGCAAGATTCCGGCCTCTAGTGCCTTTCACGATCTCAGCCTTAGAGAGCCTTTTATGATCTCAGGAGGTCCTAAAGCACTTTACAGTACTGAAGCACTTTCTGAAGTATCGTCGCTATTGTAATGTGGGAAATGCAGCAGTCAATTTGTGCACAGCAAGTTCCTACCAATAGCAATGTGATGATGACCAGATAACCTGTTTTTTTTCCCCAATGTTGACTGAGGGATTGGCCAGACTCCAGGGATAATTCCCCTGTCCTTCATAATAGTGCCATGGGATTTTTTTTTAATATTTACCTGAGGGGGCAGACAGGGCCAGGGTTTAATGTCTCATCCAAAAGATGGCATCTCCGACAGCGCAGCACTCCCTCAGTACTACACATGAATGTCAGCCTAGGTGGTTGTTCAGGCCCTGGAGTGGAACTGAAACCCACAGCCTTCTGACTCAGAGGTGAGATTGCTACCAACTGAGCCATGACTAGCATATCTAATAGCAAAATCATGTTGCTACATCACAGCCAGAGCTATTACTTCTCCCACCACACACAAATAAATTCACTCTCTGAACATCGCTTCAGTCGAGCTTTAGAATTGAGTCATAGTTTCACTTGAGTTATTCATTTTATGCATCAGTTTAAATACAAAAATTATAATTGTGTTATTTGAAATGGCCAAGCTGTTAATTTTTATTATGCTGCAGGCAATGTTCCCTTTGCTGTGCGCTGCCCGTTTGTTGCACTGCACACGTTAAAGGGACTGCTTGTGCGTGGCAAGTTCTGGATGGTTGTGAGGTCACGCACCAGTGTAGCTTACAGGGAACAATGGCAGCAGGCCATGAATATATTAGTGTTGTAAGTTTCCTGTGTTTAGGCACTTTATGGCAGTAACATCACATTTAAAAAAGAATAATTGGACCAGGACAGCTCAGTAAATTGAAGATTTCATCCCTCTGCTCCATCTATCACTTGGGTTAGAGAAACAAACTCAATTGTGTCATTTTTTAAAATCTAAATCAAGTTTAAATATACATACTGTACATCTTGAGAAATATTAATGTGATCTACAGTAAGGAGTAGAAGTGTGCTTTTTATAAAGCACATATAATTGAACTACTTTTGGCCTGTGGAATCTTCCTCTTGTATCCTCTCCATGCATGACTTTCTTACATTTCTCATTGTAATGCTTTTTGAGTTCACTTAGGCATTTGCAAAAACTAAATAACTTAAGTGCCTATTTCTTTAGCAGTTCGTTCTAGCTTGGCTCTTTCCAACAAGAACCATGCTTTCTACAATCCTATGGCTATTGAGCCTACACCATTCCCAACTTCCAGCTCCAGCCAAGGGCCTCACTATCTTCCATCTTTTCCATTGCCAACTGGAACAAAGCCAATCACAGCCTCTGTATCTGAAGGGTCCTCAAAGAAATTTCAAGAACAATGTGTAAATTTTTCGAACTCGTGGCCTGCCGAACATTTTGAAGGGGTCTCTAAACCCAGATCTCGGAGGCTGACCAATCAGTTGTCTGAAGATTTGCTCGTTTTTGGTAAGTGCACTTTGAATGTTAAACATTTATTAACATTGTCCATTTTAGTGCTTGTAGGCAATGTTAAAAACATGAGCTTTTTAAAATTCTTTATTCTTGTACACCTCCACCCAACCCCCCGCCCCCAACCACCCCCATGGAATCACAGAATTTTATAACTCCAAAGGTGCTATGCAGTCCATCTGAAAGGACCGGCTACTTACTTTCATTTCTCATACTCATTATTTAAATATTTATCTACTTTCCTTTTAAAAGCTGTTACTTATAATAACCATTATTTCTAGTTGTATATTCCATTAACTAACAACTGTATGTTAACCTTTTTCATTCTCAAGGTGATCTTAAATTTATGCCCTCTACTTACTGACTCTCAAAGTAGTAAAATAATTTTTCCCTGTTTATTGTCTCATGTTGCGAGTGAGGCCTAAAAGTACCTTTTTGCTATGGATTAATAATCTACTTGGAGAAGAATGCTGCTTGCCTTGGATTATTTATTAGTGGTCTCACATGATGTCTATTTCGAATATAATCCATGACTGAGTAATGTAATGCTGCTACCACTGAGTTTTCCCTCTTTTTTAATAAATTTTTGAAAACAGTAATTGCATTTTCAGGGCATATTCAAGCAACCAAGTTCTTTTTAATAGTGAAATAAGAGCACAGACAAAGGTGCTTTGCAGGTCCAACATATAACACTGCAGAATGGTAGGACACCAACTTGTATCAGTGATTTCTCACACTATCAAGTTCCTGATTTCACCTACTACATTGTCAACATGTACAAAACTAAGGCAGGAACTACTCCATTAGCAGAGGGACAGGAAGAGAGAGCTATCACCATGTCTTACTTGTACAGTGTCTCATAACTGGCTGACAGCAACATTGGCAGATACCTAAATTTGCTGTTGATATATACCTTGGGAGGGATCTGTAAGGAGGAAGCAAGTTAATAAAGTATGATTCCTGCTGCTACTAATCATAACTGGGTTGATAAGTGTGTGTGTATCAAGATACATCATCTGACATTTCATAGTGGAAATTATTGCAGTAAGAGTCTCAATCCAGAGTTACCCAATTACTCATTTGGTAAATACATCATGTAGTGTGATACTGATATATCCATACCAGAAAGGCTCCAGATTTTGTTCCAGGTCCGTAATGACTTAATTTATCCCAGTTATTGCAGCAGCATGGACAGTAAACTTAGCCTTGGAGCTGAATGAAGGAAGGGTCAACACAAGGAATAATCAGCCAGAATTCCTGTCTCTGATTGCTGTATACTAGAAAGTGTTTGTGTGTGGAAATGGATTAGGAACATCTTGGTTTGCTGTGATGCATCCTAGAATTATGTTGACCACCAGTACTTCCTATCTGGGCTCAAATGGGGAATGACTTCTTGGAACAATGTATCTAAGTGTTGCTGCCCAGAGAGCCGTGCCACAGCAGGAATCACTGCCTTCAGATTGACACTAGCTAATATCATCTCAGTGTATCGGTTTCCCATTGAATCTATGCAATGGACCAATTCCAATAGAGGAGCTTTGTAATTGAAACATTTTTATTCTTTGCAATATGCTGGATCAGGAAAAGAAAATAACTTTTGCGGGCCGAAAACAACAGCATTTAAGGAAGATCTTAAAAGGAAGAAAGGCCGAGTGGCTTAGGGAGGAAATTACAGAATATGAAACATAGATTGCTGAAGCCACCGCAGTCAGTCATGGAGCAAAGGGGAGGGATAGAGTTCAGCGGGAGGGGTGGTTAGCAGCAGGTGGGTTGGTGAGACGGTGAACAAAACTGAGTTTCCAACTATCTAGTTCAACTTGGGACAGTGGCCAGGCAGGAGGAGAGAGTTTGTAGTGAGGTGTCCAATCTTTGTGGTTAGCTATTAGCCTGGAAATTGGCTCATCCAATGCTAGATTTTGGGCAAGCAGTCTGACAGCACAGAGGCGGTGAAGGGGTCGAGAGGGAGGTTGAGAGTTAAAGCTGGATGTCATCAGTGTACATGTGAAAGTTGACTCCATGTTTGTGGATGATTTCACCAAGTGGCATCACATAATTGAGGAAAAGGTGGGAGTTAAGCTTGGATCCTTGGAGATAACTGAGATAACAAGCCATTGCTAGAGCTTCACTGGCTATAACTGGATAGGAAAGTGTGGAGGCAGGTGAGGGCAGTCCCCATCAAGCTGGTCAACAGAGGGGGAGGTGTTAGAAGAGCTTGGTGCGGTCAATCATGTCAAAAGCTGCAGAGGTTAAGGAAGATTGGGAAGTGTCGAAGTAAACTCAGTTATTTTACTTCATGAAATCCATACAGCAACATTGTCTTTTTTACAAGACTGTGTAGCACTAAGCTGCTTTGCAAGTATTTTATTCATCATAACTACCTGTCTTTATATAAAATAAAAACAGAAAATGCTGGAAATACTCAGCGGGTCAGGCAGCGTCTGTGGAGAAAGTGTTGTGACCGAGGCGGGAGGAGTACACTGTTTGTTCTAGTTCCATTTCTCCAAAGGTCACAACATATATTAAATTTTTCCACTTGCCAATACAGTCAATCATACGCTGTATTTTTCCCAGAATAAAACACAGTAACCAGGTTTCTTTAATGAACAACAAAATTCTCAATTTATTGTAAAACAAGTCTTAATGAAGTAATGCATAAACACACAGATTGAAATTTTCAAGGTCCTTTTTTTTGCCTAGGCCCCCCTCTCTCACGCATACATAGACTGGTTAACGGGAAAAATAAAAGGATTTTTTGTTTAGACTCTGTTACAGACAAAAAAAGCACTTTGGCTGAATACTTGCTCATTCTTGAAGAAACAGCAGATGAGATGTGTTATGTTCCAAACTGGCATACAGTGTACCTCCGAATACACGTAGATGGGTCACTGGCATCTTTTAGAACAGTTCTTTTCAGACGGCATTGAGAATTAATTTAGCAGGCTTTTCTTCAAAGACAGGAGACGAGATGAGTTAACACAGTGGAATTCTCGGTCTTTTAGAGCGGTGTTGGAAAGCTGTGCTGTGTTGCAGTCTTCTCTTTTTCCTTGGGAATTCTCTCTTTCAGATCTTTTAAAGAAATGGAACCGGCTGGGCTAAGCTTGGGTTCTGTCCTTCAGTTTTATTTTTTTAAAACTCCAAACATTTTTAAACCGTTCATTCCCAGCTTAAACAATTCAAAAGTCCATCTTCTGATCTGTCACTTCTCTGGGCACATCTTCCGTAGTTACCAGGGTTTCTGTTCTATTTTTAACTTTTCATATGACAACCAGTAAATGTTGTTGCCAAACCAGTTCTTTCAGTATCCTCTTGATGACCCTCTTGAGGAAAAGGAAGTCCAACATTTCTTCAGTTTGACTATGAATTCCTCAAAATATATTTTTAACAAAAAAACAGAAGCACTTTCACAACTAAAGAAGCAGAGTTAATGCTTCAGATCAGTAACTTTTCATCAGAACTCAGTAGCATTTTTAATGTAATAAAACATCTCAAGGCCATCTCCGGAGCATTATAAGCAAAATTTGACACCGACCCACATAAGACAATATTAGGGCAGATGGCCAAAGCTTGGTCAAAGAGTTAGGTTTTAAGGTGCATCTTAAAGGAGGTAGAGAGGCAGAGAGGTTTAGGAAGGGTATTCCAGAGCTTGACCTTAATTTTCTAATGATGGAGGCCAAGTACTTATGTCTAGATTTTCTGCTCATTACTTAAAACTGCAAAAATAGGTTGCTGTCAGATACAACACCAATCAGAAAATTAGACTCTGGCATTGGAATTTTCAGGAAGACTTTTACTTTTAGGCACTCCTTGTTTGTTTATAAATAAATTTTACAAAGAGAAATTAGACTGTTTTTTACATTAGATTTCTTTTACAGTTTTTTCAGAGATGAATGTTGAATATAATTTCATCAACATCATTGAATATGTTGTGCCATTAAAGTGTAAAATTTCCATATACATGGAAGACAGCAAAAGATGTTTTGCATTTCCAGCTTTGCAGGTCCTAATGTCTGAATAAATTTAAAGATTGTGCTCTGTATTTTGTAGTAATTTTCCTCCTTGGAATAGTTTGTATTGAATCTAGTGAAAGGTGGTCAGTTTCAAATGATGTGAGGAATTTGGAGATACAATAACTTTTCTACTTGTATTACATTTTATTTAAATATATTAAAATATAAGGAAAGATTCCTGTCTTTTATATTTTTCAGTTAGTTCACTATCTTGCATGTCACATTGTGTTTATATACTTAACTGTGTGGTTATCCAGCAGACAGCTTACAAGAAAGTCGTTCTCCCATATCACTCAAACCTGCATTGGTCAGGTCACCATCGTCTCGGAGAGATCTTAACACTACAAAGCCTGTCCCTCCCATTCCAAGAGGTACAAGTCCAATGGTTGAAGCAGAAGTAGCTGTATGTAATAATAGAAAAGGAACAAATGGAGCAGAATCTGCTGAGGTTTGGGAGGAAGAGAAGGTGATTGACAAAAATCTGGAATTGGATCTTTCCTCGTTGGACAACAATGAAGACAAAACAGATCATGAAGAGGTTAGTGTGTATATGTCTCAAAAGAAATTCACCTTATTCTGCAAATATATGTATTAGTATTACATCGTAAAATATTAAACATGGCAAATGTAAATGTTTACATGTATATGAAGAGCTTAATCACTTATTTTGAAGTATAGTAACTGATAGGCCGGCAAATGTGCCACCTAGTCTACACCAGCTACCTTCCAAAAACAAACCAGATGAATGACTGGCTAATCTAGCATTTTTTGGTGGCATGAGCTGAGGGAGGAATGTTGGCCAGGATGCTGAGAGAATTCTCTGCCCTTTGAATAATATAGCATTTAATTTCTAACTAAAAAGAACTGGCTTAATATCTCATCCAAAAAACTGCGCTTCCGACAATGTAGCGCACTGTCGGGGCTACAGAGGAATGTCAACTAACTTCTAAAATCAAACATTGGGATGGGGTTTGAACCAACAATCGTTAAGGGTCAGCTGTAGCTCCATGGTAACTCTTGTGCCTCTGAGTCAGAAGGTTATGGATTCAGGACTCAATACAAAGATTTCAGCACAAAATCTATGATGATGTAATAATCGTGGGGGAGTTTAATTTTGTCGACTAGATAAATCAAATTGGCAAAAGTAGTTAGGAGGATGGAGTTCATGGAATGCATTCAAGACAGTTTCCTGGAACAAGCCAGGGAAGAGGCTCTTCTGTACTGAGACAAGGTTAATTAGTAATCTTATAGTAAAGAATCCTTTGGGGAAGAGTGTTCATAACACTAAGCTGAAGTCCGGGACAGCGGCGGACCGGGAAGGAGTTGAGACTGGAAGCAGGCCTATAAAGGAAAGAGGCCCTTTGCTAACCTAATGTCCGGGGCAGCAGCAGGCTCTCTGACTGTTTCTGCGCACGCGCTGTTTGGATTTAGTGCAAAAAAAACAAATAGTGACATCACTGTAATTCTGTGAGCTGATTGGTCGGTGGGCAGCAGCTGTTATTGCATGTGCATAGCTGAGATTGATTGGAGTAAAAAAAAAGGTTCCTTTTAAATTATAGCCCGAGGATGACTACCTGTAAATTATTAGTATTTACTGGCTATACTAGTGCTGTTTGCATGGAGTGAGGCTGTAAGTTAAGTGTGGATATTTTCGTTGGCTGGGGGCAGTGGAAGGTGCTCTTTGGTCTTTTTCTTTCTCCGCCTCAAAGGTACAGGGGATAAAAGCTGATTGTAAATAGGTGGAAAATTATTACACAAGAAGTTTTCATTGTAAAGTTAAGTAATGGCAGGGCAGCTTGGCCAAGTGGAATGTATCTCCTGTGCAATGTGGAAAATCATGGACGTGCCATGTGATCTTGGCGAACCTGTCTGCAGAAAGTGTCTCTGGTTACAGAAGCTTGAGCTTTGGGTTTCGGAGCTCGAGCGGCGGCTGGAGTCACTGTGGCGCATCCGCGAGGTGGATGGCTCGTTTCAGGAGGTAGTCAAGCCAGTGCCTAGGCAAGCACAGTCGGGGGCGGGGAGGGGGTCACTGGGTGGCTGTCGGCCGGACAAAGAAGTCAGGGCAGGTCGTTCAGGAATCCCCAGAGGACATCCCACTTTCTAACCGGTATTCAGTTCTGGGTACCGATGGGAAAGAGCATTCCTCTGGAGAATGCACTGAGAGTCATAACCAGAATATCATAGGTGACTCAGCTGTGCTGGGAGGGAGAAAAAGAGACAAGAGGGCAATAGTGGTAGGGGATTCCATGGTTAGAGGAACTGTGGGCATTTCTGTGTTCGTAGATGTGATTTCCAGGATGGTATGTTGCCTCCCTGGTGCAAGAGTCATGGATATCACCGAGCGGTTTTAGTTTAGAGATACAGCACTGAAACAGGCCCTTTGGCTCACTGAGTCTGTGCCGACCATCAACCACCCATTTATACTAATCCTACACTAATCCTATATTACTACCACATCCCCACCTGTCCCTATATTTCCCTACCACCTACTTATACTAGGGGCAATTTATAATAGCCAATTAACCTATCAACCTGCAAGTCTTTGGCATGTGGGAGGAAACCGGAGCACCCGGAGGAAACCCACGCAGACACAGGGAGAACTTGCAAACTCCACACAGGCAGTACCCAGAATTGAACCCGGGTCGCTGGAGCTGTGAGGCTGCGGTGCTAACCACTGCGCCACCCATCTTACAGAGTATTCCGGAGGGTGAGGGTGCACAGCCGGAGGTTGTGGTCCACATTGATACTAATGACATAGGTAGAAAGAGGGATGAGGTTCTGCAAAAAGAATTTAGGGGGCTCGGTAGCAGATTAAAAAGTAGGACCTCAAAGGTTGTAATATCTGGGTTTCTTCCGGTGCCACAGGCTACTGTGTGTATGAATAGGAGGTTAGAGTGGATCAATGCATGGTTGAGGAGATGGTGCAGGAGGGAGTGCTTCAGTTTCCTGGATCACTGGCCTGTTTCTGGCAAAGGTGGGATCTGTACAAGTTGGACGGGTTGCACCTGAACCGGAATGGGACCAACATCCTTGCTGGGAGGTTTGCTAATGCTGTTGGAGGGGTGGGGGTGGGGTTTAGACTAATTTGGCAGGGGGGTGGGATACGGAGTGGAAGCACAGTAGGGGGTGATGTACAGTCAAATATAAATGTGAAGCTCAGTCAATCTGGAGGGCAGAGTAAATGCAGACGTGTTAAGGTTCAAGCAAATAATGCAAGGCTGGATTGTATCTATTTTAATGCAAGGAGTCTTATTAGTAAGGCAGATGAATTGAGGGTGTTGACTAACACATGGGATTATGGTATTGCTAAAACATGGTTGAGGGAAGGGCAGGGCTGACAGCTTAATATCCCAGGGAATAGAATCTTCAGACGTGATGGGGGAGGGGGTAAAAGAGGAGATGGCATTGCACTGTTGATCAAGGAGTCAATTACTGCAGTAAGGAGGGATGATCTCTTAGAAGGTTCCTCTAATGAGGCCATATAAGTAGAACTTAAAAACAAAAAGGGGGCAATCACTTGGCTGGGAGTGTACTGCAGGCCTCCAAACAGAGCGTGATAGGGGAGCAGATATGTAGGCAAATCTCAAAGGTGTAGAATAATAGGGTAATAATAGGGATTTCAACTTCCCCTATATTAGAGGGGATAGTATTCGTGCAAAAAGCTTAAAGGGGGTGGAATTCTTCAAGTGCATTCAGGAGAGCTTTTTGAGCCAGCCCATAGAGAGTCCTATAAGAGGAGGAGCGGTACTGGATTTAATCCGAGGGAATAAGGACGGACAAGTGGTAGAAGTGGCAGTGGGGGAGCATTTCAGGGATAGTGACCATAAATCCATAAGATTTAAGGTAGTTATGGAAAAGGACATAGAGGGACCGGAAATAAAAGTACTGAATTGGGGGAAGGCAGATTTCAATATGATAAAACCAGATCTGGCCAAAGTGGACTGGGAGCAGCTTCTTATAGGAAAGTCTACATCAGACCAGTGGGAGGTCATTCAGAAAGGAAATTGTGAAGGTCCAACATGTTCCCGTAAAGGTGAAGAGTAGGACCAACAGGTCAAGGGGACCCGGATGTCAAGGGATATGAAGGATTGGATCAGGAAAAAAAAAGGAGGCTTATGGCAGATTCAGAGCGCTGAGAATAGTGGAGGCCCTAAAGGAGTATAGAAAGTGTAGGGGGGTACTTGAAGTAATTAGGAGACTGAAGAGGGGACATGAAAAATCACTGGCAGACAAGATCAAGGAAAATCCCAAGGCATTTTATAAGTATGTTGAGGGCAGGAGGATAACCAGGGAAAAAGTGGGGCCCATTAGGGATCAAAGTGTGTGTGGAGCCAGAGGACATATGTGAGGTTTTGAATCATTACTTTTCACCTCTCTTCACTATAGAGAGGGACGATGTAGGTGTAGTGATCAGGGAGGAGGATTGTGATATACTTGATCAAATTAGCTTTGAAAAAGAGGAAATATTAGCTGTATTAGCAGCTTAAAGGTGGATAAATACCCAGGCCCAGATGAGATGCATCCCAGGCTGTTAGGTCAGGCAAGGGAGGAGATAAGGGCTCTGACACAAATTTTCAAATCCTCTCTGGCCACAGGAGACATACCAGAGGATTGGAGGGCAGTGAATGTGATACCATTATTCAAGAAGGGTAGCAGGGATTAACCAGGTAATTCTAGGCCTGTGAGTCTAATGTCAGTGGTAGGGAAATTATTGGAAAAAATTTTGAGACAGGTTTAATCTCCACTTGGAGAAGCAGGGATTAATCAGGGATAGTCAGCAAGGCTTTGTCGGGGAGATCGTGTCTAACAAATTTGATTGAAATTTTGGAGGGCGTGACTAGATGTGTAGATGAGGGTAAAGCAGTTGATGTAGTCTACATGGCCTTCAGTAGGGCTTTTGATAAGGTCCCACATGGGAGATTGGTTAAGAAGGTAAGAGCCCATGGGATCCAGGGCAATTTGGCAAATTAGATTCAAAATTGGTTTAGTGGAAGGAGGCAGAGGGTGATGGTCGAGGGTTGTTTTTGCGAAAGGAGGCCTGTGACCAGTGGTGTACCGCAGTGATCAGTGCTGGGACCCTTACTGTTTGTAGTGTACATCAATGATTTAAACATGAATATAGGAGGTATGATCAGTAGGTTTACAGACCACACGAAAATTGGTGGTGTTGTAAATATTGTGGAGGAAAGCCTTAGATTACAGGCCCTGACTTACCTGAGGACCAGAGCGGCAGCAGGCAGACGTGGGAGGAATTGCATCCTGAGCGGGACCTGAAAAGCAGAGAGCGGGGCTCGAGGCCCTTACTTACCTGGAGACCAGCACTCTGTTTGTGTCTCGCGCGCTGAGATTCAAAAGGTGAAAAAAAACCTTGTGATAAACTGAGTACTGCTAAAGTGTGTTTTTTTAAATTAGTGTAGTTTATTTAGGATTTTAGATTGTAGCGGGCAGTGTTTGGAGTAGAACAAGCCCCCGAGTGTAATTAGTATTTTTTTAAAGGTGGTAACTAATTAAAGGTAAGTCATGGCAGGAGAGCTCGCACGTGTGATATGCTCCTCCTGCACTATGTGGGAAATCAGGGACGCTTCTAGTGTCCTTGGCGACCTTGTGTGCAGGAAGTGTATCCATCTGCAGCTACTGGCTGCCTGCATTATGGAGCTGGGGCTGCGGGTGGATTCAGTGGACCATCCGCGATGCTGAGGATGTTGTGGATAGCATGTTTAGCGAGGTGGTCGCACTGCAAGTAATGGCTGCACAGGCAGAAAAGGGACGGGTGAACACCAGGCGGAGTAGTAGGCACAGGCAAGTGGTGCAGGAGTCCCCTGTGGCCGTCCCCCTCTCAAACAGCTATAAGGCTTTGGATACTGTTGGGGGGGATGATCTCCCAGGGGAAAGCAGCAACAGCCAAGTTTGTGGCACCAGGGATGGCTCTGCTGCATAGGAGGAGAGGAAGAGGAGTGGCAGGGCTATAGTGATAGGGGATTCAATCGTAAGGGTAACAGACAAGCGTTTCTGTGGCCGCAAACGAGACTCCAGGATGGTATGTTGGCTCCCTGGTGCTAGGGTCAAGGATGTCTCGGAGCGGCTGCAGAACATTCTTAAGGGGGAGGGTGAACAGCCAGTGGTCGTGGTACAAGTCGGTACCAATGACATAAGTAGAAAAAGGGATGAGGTCCTGCAAGATGAATTTGAGTTGGGAGCTAAATTAAAAAGCAGGACCTCAAAGGTAGTGATCTCAGGATTACTTCCTGTGCCATGTGTTGGTGAATGTAGGAACAGGAGAATAGTCATAGAGTCGTACAGCATAGAAACAGGCACTTCAGCCTGCCGCGTCCATGCCGACTATAATGCCCATCTATACTAATCCCATCTGCCTGCATTAATTCCATATCCCTCTATGCCTTGCTCATTCAAGTACCTATCCAGATGCCTCTTAAATGTTGCTACTGTTCCTGCCTCCACCACCTCCTCAGGTAGCTCATTCCAGATACCCACTATTCTTTGTGTGAAAAGTTTACCCCTTTGATCCCCTTTAACTCCTCCCCCTCACCTTAAATCTATGCCCTCTAGTTTTAGTCACTCCTACCATGGGAAACAGACTCTGGCTATCTACCCTATCTATGCCTCTCAATTTTATATACCTCTATCATGTCCCCTCTCAGCCTCCTTCGCTCCAGGGAAAACAGACCCAGCCTATCCAATCTCTCTTTATAACTCAAGCCCTCCAAACCAGGCAACATCCTTGTGAATCTTTTCTGCACCCTCTCTAGCTTAATCACATCTTTCCTGTAGTGCAGTGACCAGAACTGCACACACTACTCCAAATGCGGCCTAACCAACGTCATGTACGACTGTAACATGATGTCCCAACTCTTGTACTCAGTGCCTCGGCCGATGAAGACAAGCATGCCATGTGCCTTCTTCACCCTGTCTACCTGTGTTGCCACTTTCAGGGAACTATGTACTTGCACCCCAAAGTCTCTCTGCTCAACAACACTCCCCAGGGCCCTGCCATTCCCTGTATATGCCCTGCCCTGGTTTAACTTCTCAAAATGCATCACTTCGCACTTGTCTGCGTTAAATTCCATTTGCCAATCCCTTGCCCACTTTCCCAGTTTATCTTTATCCTGTTGTAACCTTAGACAGCCTTCTTCATTGTCCACTATACCACCAATTTTTGTCATCTGCAAACTTACTAATCATGCCCCTTACATTCACATCCAAGTCGTTAATATAAATGACAAACAACAGAGGGCCCAGCACTGATCCCTGTGGCACACCACTGGTCACCGGCCTCCAATCTGAAAAACAACCCTCCACTACCACCCTCTGCCTCCTATCACCAAGCCAGGCCCTGGGGATTTATCCACCTTAATGCGCTTCAAGACCTCCAACACCACCTCCTTTGCAATGTTGATATGCTCCAGGATATCGGTGTTCCCTCCCTTGACCTCACTAGCTTCCATGACCACCTCCACGGTAAATAAGGACGAGAAATATTCATTTAAGACTTCGCCCATTTCCTGTGGCTCCACGCATAGATTGCCGCACTGATCCTTAAGGGGACCTACTCTCTCCTTAGCTACCCTTTTACTCTTAATATACTTATAGAATCTTTTAGGATTCTCATTTATCTTATCTGCCAGGGAAATCTCATGGCCCCTTTTTGCCTTCCTAATTTCCTTCTTAAATGTAGTCCTACATCCCCTATAGTCCTCGAGGGACTCTCTCGATCCCAGCTGCTTTTACCTGACATATGCCTCCTCCTTTGTCCTGACCAGACCCTCAATATCCCTCGTCAACCAAGGTTCCCTAAACTTGCCAGCCTTGTCCTTCCATCTACCAGGAACATTCCGGCCCTGAACTCTTCCTATCTCACTTTTAAAAGCCTCCCACTTGCCAGACGTCCCTTTACCTGTAAACAGCCTCTCCCATTCAACTTTTGAGAGTTCCTGTCTGATGCCATCCAAATTAGCCTTCCCCCAATTTAGGGCTTCAACCTGAGGACCAATCCTATCCTTTTCCATAACTATCTTGAAGCTAATAATTATGGTTACTGGTCCCAAAGTGCTCCCCCACTGACACATCAACCACCTGCCCATCCTCATTTCCTAAGAGGAGGTCGAGTGTAGCCCCTTCTCTAGTAGGGCTATACACATACTGCTTCAGTAAACTATATTGGACACACTTAACAAATTCTTCCCCATCCGATCCCTTAGCACTAAGGCAGTCCCAGTCAATATTAGGGAAGTTAAAATCACCTACTATTACAACCCTATGATTCCTACACCTATCTGTGATTTCCCTACATATATGCTCCTCCACTTCTCTCTGACTATTGGGGGGCCTATAGTATAATCCCATCAAAGTGATCACCCCTTTCTTATTTCTAAGTTCTACCCATATGTCCTTGCTGGACATTCCCCCCAGGATATCCTCTCTCAAATACTGCCGTGATGTCCTCCCTAATCAATAGTGCAACTCCCCCTCCTCTCTTACCTCCACCTCTGTCAGGCCGGAAAGATCGTTACCCCGGAACGTTGAGCTGCCAGTCCTGCCCATCCCTCAACCACATTTCCGTAATAGCAATAATATCACAATCCCATTTATCGATCCATGCTCTGAGTTCATCTGCCTTACCTGTAAGGCTTCTTGCATTAATGTAAATGCAGTTTAGGCTACCAGAACTTCCACACTTTCTGTCCTGCCCCCGCCCGGCCTACCTACTGGACTTGCTTGCTTTAACCTCTACATTTGTCTCAGCTATCTCATCTGAGAGACTACTACTTTGGGTCCCACCCCCCTGCAAGACTACTTTAAACCCTCCCGAGTAGTGCAGCAAACCTCCCCGCAAGGATGTTGGTCCCCCTCCAGTTTAGATGCAACCCGTCCTTCTTATACGGGTCACCTCTGCACCAGAAGAGATCCCAATGATCCAAGTAGCTGAAGCCCTCCCGCCTACACCAGCTGTTCAGCCACATTTTCATTTGCCTAACCCTCCTATTCCTACCCTCTTTAGCACTCGATAGACCAGATGAATGCGTGGCTGGAGAAATGGTGCAGGAAGGAGGGATTTAGATTCCTGGGACATCGGGACCGGTTCTGGGGAAGGTGGAACCTGTACAAACGGGACAAGTTACACCCAGACAGGACCGGAACCGATGTCCTCACAGGGGCGTTTGCTAGTGCTGTTGGGGAGGATTTAAACTAGAATGGCAGGGGTTTGGGAACCTGAGCAGGGAGACTGAGGAGGAAGAAACAAGGATAGAAATGAAAGACAGAAACAAAAAGGTAAAAGTGGAAGGCATAGAAATCAAGGGAAAGAAACAAGTAGGGCCATAGTGTGAAATAATGCTAAGATGACTAAGAATGTTAAAAAGACAAGCCTAAAGGCATTGTCTCAATGTACGGAGTATTCGCAATAAGGTAGGTGAATTCACTGCGCAAATAGATGTAAATGGATACGATACAGTTGCGATTATGGAGACATGGCTGCAGGATGACCAAGGATGGGAACTGAACATTCAGGGGTATTCAATATTTAGGAAGGACAGGCAAAAAAGGAAAGGAGGTGGAGTAGCATTGTTAGTAGAAGAGGAAATCAGTACAATAGCAAGGAAGGATATTAGCTCAGAGAATCCTGATGTGGAATCTGTATGGGTGGAACTAAGAAACACCAAGGGGCAGAAAATGTAGTGGGGGTTGTATATAAACGCCCTACAGCCGTGGTGATGTAGAGGATGGCATTAAACAAGAAATTAGAGACGCATACAATAAGGGTACAACTGTAATTATGGGTGATAATCTACATATAGATTGGGCAAAGCAAATTAGCAATAATACTGTAGAAGAGAAATTCCTGGAGTGCGTACGTGATGGTTTTTTTTGGACCAATACGTTGAACCAACTAGAGAACAGGCTAACCTAGACTGGGTATTGTTTAATGAGAAAGGATTGGTTAACAATCATGTTGTGCGCGGTCCCTTGGGGAAGAGCGACCATAACATGATCAAATTCTTCATTTAAGATGGAGAGTGAGAGTGTTGATTCCGAGACTCGGGTCCTGAATCTAAATAAAGGAAACTATGAAGGTATGAGGCACGAGTTGGCTATGATAGATTGGGGAGCGTTACTTAAAGGGTTGACAGTGGATAGGCAATGGCTAGCAAAAAAGCGTGCATGGACGAATTACAACAATTGTTCATTCCTGTCGCGCAAAAATAAAACAGGAAGGGTGGCTCAACTGTGGCTTACAAAAGAAATTAGAGATAGTATTAGATCCAAGGAGGAGAAATTTAAAATGGCCAGAACAAGCAGCTAACCTGAGGATTGGAAGCAGTTTAGAATTCAGCAAAGAAGGACAAAGGGATTGATTTAAGAATGCAAAAATAGAGTGAGTGTAAGCTTGCAGCGAACATAAAAACTGACTGTAAAAGCTTCTATAGATATGTGAAGAGAAAAAGATTAGTGAAGACAAATGTGGGTCCCTTAAAGTTGTTTTTATGATGGAATTTATGATGGGGAACAAAGAAATGGCAGACTAATTAAATATATACTTTGGTTCTGTCTTCACAAAGGAGGACAAAATTATCTCCCAGAAATGTTGGGGAACATGGGGTCCAGTGAGAAGGAGGAACTGAAGGAAATCAATATTAGGGAAATGCTGTTAGGGAAATTGATGGGATTGAAGGCCGATAAATCCCCAGTGCCTGATAATCTACATCCCAGAGTACTTAAGGAAGTGACCCTTGTAATAGTAGATGCATTGCTGGTCATTTTTCAAAATTCTATAGACTCTGGAACAGTTTCAACGGATTGGAGGGTAGCTAATGTAATCCAACTATTTAAAAAAGGAGGCAGAGAGAAAACAGGGAATTATAGACCGGTTAGCCTGACATCAGTAGTGGGGAAAATGCTAGAGTCCATGATAAAAGATGTAATAGCAGAGCATTTAGAAAACAATGACATGATCGGACAAAGTCAACATGGATTTACGAAAGGGAAATTATGCTTGACAAATCTGCTGGAATTTTTTGAGGATGTAACTAGTAGAATAGATAAGGGAGAACCAGTGCATGTGGTGTATTTGGACTTTCAGAAGGCTTTCGATAAGGTCCCACATAAGAGATTAGCGTGCAAAATTAAAGCACATTGGTTTGGGGTATGGTACTGACATGGATAGAGAACTAGTTGGCAGACAGGAAACAAAGAGTAGGAATAAACTGGTCTTTTTCTGAGTGGCAGGCAGTGACTAGTGGGGTACCGCAGGGATCAGTGCTAGGACCCCAGCTATTCACAATATATATCAATGATTTAGATGAGGGAACTAAATGTAATATATCCAAGTTTGCAGATGACACAAAGCTGGGTGAGAGTGTGAGCTGTGAGGAGGATGCAGAGAAGCTTCAGTCTGATTTGGACAGGTTGAGTGAGAGGGTAAATACATGGCAGATGCAGTTTAATGTGGATAAATGTGAGGTTATCCACTTTGGTGGCAAAAACAGAAAGGCAGATAATTATCTGAACAGTGTTAGATTGGGAAAGGGGAAGGTGCAGCGAGACCTGTGTGTCCTTGTGCACCAGTCGCTGCAAGTAAGCATGCAGGTGCAGCAGGCAGTCAAGAAGGCAAATGGTATGTTGGCCTTCATAGCGAGAGGATTCGAGTACAGGAGCAAGGA
This sequence comes from Heterodontus francisci, assembly GCF_036365525.1. Taxonomy (NCBI): domain Eukaryota; kingdom Metazoa; phylum Chordata; class Chondrichthyes; order Heterodontiformes; family Heterodontidae; genus Heterodontus; species Heterodontus francisci. Next base: position 39,276,801 of record NC_090379.1, read on the forward strand.
TGTCTTGCTGCAGTTATACAAGGCCTTGGTGAGACCACATCTGGAGTATTGGTCTCCTTAGCCGAGGAATGATCTTGCTATGGAGGGAGTGCTGCAAAGGTTCACCAGCCTGATTCCTGGGATAGCAGGACTGACGTATGAAGAGAGATTGGGTTGATTAGACTTGTATTCACTAGAGTTCAGAAGAATGAGGGGGGGATCTCATAGAAACCTACAAAATTCTAACAGGACTGGACAGACTAGATGCAGGAAGGATGTTCCCGATGGCGGGTGAGTCCAGGACAAGGGGTCATAATCTAAGGATAAGAGGTAAGCCATTTAGGACTGAGATGAGGAGGGATTTCCTCACCCAGACAGTGGTGAACCTGTGGAATTATCTGCCACAGAAAGCAGTTGAGGCCAAATCATTAAATATATTCAAGAAAGAGTTAGATATAGTTCTTGGGGCTGAAAGAATCAAGGGACACGGGGAGAAAGCGGGAACAGGGTACTGAGTTTGGACGATCAGCCATGATCATATTGAATGGCGGTGCAGGCTCAAAGGGCCGAATGGCCTACTCCACTCCTATTTTCTATGTTTCAATATAGATCGGCTGGTAAGATGGGCGGAGCTGTGGCAGATGGAGTTTAATCCTGAGAACTAACTAACTGAGGACTAACAAGGCAATGGAATATACAATGGATGGTAGTACTCTAGGGAGTACAGAGGGTCAGTGGGACCTTGGGGGTGCTTGTGCATAGATCACTGAAGGCAGCAGCACAGGTAGATAAGGTGGTTAGGAAGGCATACGGGATACTTGCCTTTATTAGCCGAGGCATAGAATATAAGAGCAGGGAGGTTATGATGGAGCTGTGTAGAATGCTGGTTAGGCCACAGCTGGAGTACTGTGTACAGTTCTGGTCACCACACTATAGGAAGGATGTGATTGCACTGGAGAGGGTGCAGAGGAGATTCACCCGGATGTTGGCTGGGCTAGAGAATTTCAGTTATGAAGAGAGACTAGATAGGCTGGGGTCGTTTTCCTTGGAGCAGAGAAGGCTGAGGGGGATCATGATTGAGGTATGTAAAGTTATGAGGGGCATTGATAGGAGAGATGGGAAGAAACTTTTTTCCTTAGAGGAGGAGTCAGTAACCAGGGGGCATGGATTTAAAGTAAGGGGCAGGAGGTTTAGAGGGGAGGTGAGGAAAAAAAATTTCACCTAGAGGGTGGTTGGAATCTGGACCACACTGCCTGAAGGGGTGGTAGAGGCAGGAACACTTAGAACATTTAAAAAGTATTTAGTTGAGCACTTGAAGCACCATACCATACAAGGCTACGGGCCAAGTGCGGGAAAATGGGATTAGTTAGGACGGGTGCTTGATGGTTGGTGCAGGCGCGTTGGGCCGAAGGGCCTGTTTCTGTGCTGCAAAACTCTGACTCTAATATGTTAGAATTTCACATTGAGTTTGAGAGTGATGTACATAAGTCCGAAACTAGAATATTGAACTTAAGTACAACCATTTACATAGGTATGAGGGTCGAGTTGGCTAAGGTAGATTGGGAAATTAGATTAAAAGGTATGCCAGCAGATAAGTAATGGTAAACATTTAGATAAATATTTTATAATTCTCAATGAAAATACATTCCATTGAGAAATAGAAATTCCATGGAAAAAGTGATTCATCCATGGCTAAGTAAGGATAGTATTAGACTAAAAGAAGCTGATAATATTGCCAAGCTGAGTAATAAGCCTGATGATTGGGAGAGTGTTAGAAAACAGCAAAGGATGACCAAAATATTGGTGGAGTGAGAAAAAGAATATAACTAGTGCCACCGGGGGGCCCCTCCATGGGCCACAGAGTGCAATATTAGTAGGCACTCACCCGAGCATGCAGGGAGATGGTCTGGGTTTACCAGTGAATGTCTCTACGCAGAGGAGGGCAGTGGGAAGAGGCCCTTAATTGACCACTTATGTGGCACAATTGGCTTCTGGGCGGGAAGGTCGTCCTTCACCTTCCCTGTTGCCGGCAGAGTGGCATGGCAGCTGGAAGGCGACGAGTACTCCACCACCCCCGCTGCCTTTCCTCACCATTTTACTATCCCCCACCCCCCCCCCCCCACCGCACCTCCTATCTTGCTCCAGCAGGCCCCATAAAATTCAACCCAAGTAGCCTGTAAAAGCAAAAGGATATAGATAGTTTAAGTGATTGATTGTGCAAGATGGTGGCAGCTGGAGTATAATGTGGGGAAATGTAAGTTTATTCATTTTGGTAGGAAGGATAGAAAAAACAGAATATTTTTAAAAGGTGTTTAGAGAGATTTGGGTGTCCTTGGACACAAAACAGAAAGTTAGCATGGAGGTACAACCAGCGATTCAGAAGGCAGATGGTATGTTGGCCTTTATTGCAAGGTAATTGGAGTACAAGAGTAAGAAAGCCTTGTTGCAATTGTTCAGCACTTTGGTACCATATTTGGAGTACTGTATACTGTTTTGGTCTACCTACCTACATTCTGAGAAGGTGACAGCGTAGATACTGAGAGGCTGTTTCCGCTGGTGGGAGAGCCTAGAACTAGGGGGCATGATCTCAATATAAGGGGTTGGCCATTTAAGACTGAGATGAGAAATTTCTTCTTCACTTAGAGTTGTGGATCTTTTTGGAATTCTCTACCCCAGAGGGCTGTGGATGCTCCGATATTGGGTATATTCAAGGCTGAGGTTGATTAGATTTCTGGACTCTTGAGGGAATCAAGAGACATGGGGGTCGCCGGGAAAGTGGAGTTGAAATCCCACATCAGCCATTATCTTATTGAATGGCGCAGCAGGCTTGAGGGGCCATATGACTTCCTCCCCATATTTCTTATGTTCTTATGATACCACAGTACTGAGAGAGTGCTGAGTTGCCGGAGCTACCATCTTTCAGATAAGACTTTAAACCAAGACCACAGCCGCCCTTACAATTTTAGGTAAAAGATCCCATAGAACTGTTTCAAAGAAGAGCAGTGGAATTCCCCCCGACCCAGTGTCAATATTTATCCCTCAACCAACATCACTAAAAACCAAATTATCTGGTCGTTATCACATTGTTGCTTGTGGAAGCTTGCTGTCAAAAACTGACTGCCACATTTCCTACATTACAACAGTGACTGCACCTCAGTCCTGAGGTCATGGAAGGTGCTATATAAATGCAAGTCTTTCTTTGTTCCTTCTTTTGACTTAAAGGCACGAATGCTATTAACTGATGTCCTAATGCACTGTGTCACAGAATGCTATGACATGTTCTCCTTTGTATTTCCAGTACTAGCTGTGATATCTCTGAGACATGCTTAGAGTGCAAACAAAAAACAAAGGGGGAAGAGATTTCAGCTGCATCATTTATATATTTTTCTACCAGCCATTTTGAGTCTAGGAACAGATTGCATGCCTACATTTGTGAATACTGCAGGGCATTAGGGTATCCTTATGGAGTAAGATCAAATATTCTGCAGTAACGGTGAGGAAAAAGATCCCATCGTCCTTTTAATGTACAAACATGATTCAAATTAAGTGCCTTCTAAGCAACCGGATGCCATAGTCTCTCAATTAGTAGGATTTCAACTAGAAGAGTGTAATGCAATTTCCAATGTCAAATGATTTGATATTAGCACTTTCACTGAAAACTGTGCTTTGTGATCTAAGCTGTTCATTTCATGAGAGAGATAACTAAACAGCAGTTTTGATGGTATTTGTGGATTTGGACCACATTTCATCTCCCTGTTTGAGGGAGATCATCCAATTAAATTATAACTCTGGAAATGAGACATTTAAAAATCCCCCAAAAAATATTCTCAAGACTATTTGTAATGTTGCATTTGATGTATAAAAAGCTGTCTTGCTAATTTTTTGTTGAACTGCCTTGTTCTTGACATGAAATTCCAAATGCCTCACACTCTTATTCTTTTTCCAGAATGAGATTGCAATACTAGGTTTTACATTGTTACCAAAATTGAGGTACTCTTATTTCTTACAGATGATGAGTGCCCTGAAGTCTTTGAGAAACAGTGCAGCAAAGAAAAGAGCTAAACTGAGCAACAGTGCATCTGATGTTGAGAGTCCAGACTCAGCCCTTAAACTGGAACTTGGTGTGGATTCCACATCACGTACTTCATCGCCTTACACGAGCACTTACAGTGAAAGTGATGTTTACAGCCAGGAGTCTTTGAATTCTCCATCGCCTTGCAGCCCCTGTGGTAAGAAAATAATGTAAGTAGTAACATTGACAGTATTCAGTATTACTGAGTTCTCAATATCTGCATTGTGACTGTAATAATACAGATACACTGTCAAATTCATCCATTTTTTAGAGGGCTCACTTTTCTTTGTGTTCACGCAAGTTAATATCTAAAAGTTTGCATAGTATAATAAAAAGAATCCCACCAGTATCTTGTTGCTCTTTATTTTACCATTTCATTTCACTCTTCAAGCATGTCTATTCTTACTTTTTTTTGTTCTTCATGGTGATACAATTGACTCAACTTCAAATGCCACTAGTATTTTTTTTAATGTCAATAGCTTCTGCACTATGTTGACAAAAGATCAATGTATATGCTGCATTAATAAAGCTAATCAAATTCAAGGATAATTTTAAGTGTTTGTGCTTGTCTTGCCTTCCCTTTGTAACTTCTCATTTTCTCTTTATTTAATTTAACTTTAAATTTGCATTTTTAACTTAATTTGATCTACCTTATCTATTCTATTTTTTTGAAATTAGCTTTTGTATTGGGGAAACACCTGCCTGCCTGGTCTGTCTGCCTTTGTTTTCAGTTCACACACAAGTGCTCCAATATCAAGAGTAGCTTGAGTGCACTAATGTAAACATTTTGGGCTAAGATTTGCACTTTAAACACTATTTTAATTGGAAATTTAAATAATTAAACGCTTATATTCAGCCATCCCATTGAGACTACCCAGTACCCACATTAATGAATTTATCAGTTTTGCTGAAAAAGTTCAAGCATTTTTGTTTCCCCTGGTATTTGCCATTTATTCTGGCGGATCTTCAGAATAACCTGGAGTATTGTGTACAGTTTAGGTCTCCTCATCTAAGGAATGATATACTTGCCATAGAGGGAGTGCAGTGGAGGTTCACCAGACTAATCCACGGAATGGCGGGATTGTCTCGTGAGGAGAGATTGAGGAAACTGGGTCTGTATTCTCTAGAGTTTGGACGAATGAGAGGTGATCTCATTGAAACTTAGAGTTCTTGCAGGGCATTACAGGGTGAATATAGATAGGATGTTTCCTCTGGTTGGTGAGTCTAGTACCAGGGGACATAGTCTCAGAATAAGGGGTTGGCATTTTAAGACTGAGATGAGGAATTTCTTCACTCAGAGGGTGGTAAATCTTTGGAATTCTCTACCCCAGAGGGCAGTGGAAGCTCAATCATTGAGCATATTCAAGACAGAAATCGAAAGCTATCTGTATACTAATGACATCAAGAGATATGGGGATAGTGTAGGAAGGTGGCATTGAGGTAGATGATCAGCTATGATCTAACTGAATGGCGGAACAGGCTCGAGGGGCTGAATGGCTTACTCCTATGTTCTTAATTGATAATGTCAAAGAGTAAAGTAGGTCAATCTTTGATTTATCGAAATGTATCTAACTCCGAGGAGTTGCTGATGAGCAGGTAAACTCTACAACTTCTGGAACTTGATTGTACCCAGATGAGAAACTTAGTCTAGGGTTAATAGCTCTCCAGTGTGGAGGAACTGTTAGACTTTTTTTTTAAAAACCCTACTAATGGACTCGATGGGCTAATTGACTGCCTTCTATGTGTTATGACTGTATCAGCTGGATTTTGTTGTGTCAGCAGGGCTCCCATCGCCAGGCTGAAAAGGCGCAGGGTACCCCACCTCAGCCTTTCAGAGCCCCTCCAGCGCGATTTAACAGCACTCAGGCACTTCAATGCCTGATGCTAGGATCCCTGTCCCTTTAAAGATGGGGTTCCCTGCCTCTAAGAGCTGCCAGCCAATCACAGGGCCTGCAGCTGAGTAGTATCGGCAGCGCCGCTGGGAGCATGGCCACTGCTGGTATTTCAAGAGGCCTTGGACCTAGGCCCAGCACTGGAGCTCAGACCCAAGGTGAGTGAAGTAGGGTCGCCAGGGCCAGACTGGCAGGCCCCAATGGCGGGGGGTGGGGTGTTCTTGGTGGTTTCCTGGCCAAGGCCCTCCGTGGGTCACAGATTGTCCACAAAGGAGGGCCCCCGCCCCCACTAAGCTTGCAGGGAGGTCGCATCATTTTACTGGGCGACCTCCTCACAAGTGGAGGCATTTTCCCTCCCCCCCCCCCCCGCCCCACCCCCAGAAAAAGCTGGTTATATCTCAGTGGCAACAGAAAGAGGGCCTTAAGTGGCCAGTAATAGGCCACAAAGGCCTCAATTGGCCTCTGGGCGGAAAGGCTGTCATCGGTGCGATGGAAAGGCAACGGGCCCCCAGCCTCCTGTGCAATTCTATGGGTCTTCCCATGTCCAAACCCATCTCCGGGTGGCCCAGTAAATTCAGCCCAATGACTCTAAATTTGAGACTGCTTAGAGGTAAAGTATTCTTTTAAATTAAATAATTACAATGATATAAATTATATTTGTTTCTTCACAATAGAAAATGCTTAAGCTCACAGTATATTTGTCAATACAGGTTTGATTTAATTCCAGTAAGTTTTTTTTTCCCCTTAGGATTTTTCTTTGTCCTCTCCTAAAGGTGCTGACTCATGCTGGGATATATTTCTGTCAATATCCAGGCACCCAATGCCCATTCGTGCCCAAATGGGAAACATGACTGTTCTTATCAGATATCCATACATATTTGTTTTGCATCAGGACTAATTAGTTAGCAAGCAGGAATGGGCGATCTGGCTGAATTTCCCCCCTCCCACTTTCCCATGGGCACTGACACCAATTGTGTCAGCCCCTGCTGCCACTCCAGCTGAATTGAACTAATTTAACAGAAAACAGCAATCGAACCTGCACTGTCTTCCTAGTCTGAGTTTCAGTTCCAATTCACCAAACAGGTGGATGCTACAACATTCCCGTAATGGACCTTACTATGGTCTGCTCATCCAATCTTTCTATTGGTCTTTTGTTTTATTTTATTTTTGCTTTGTATCCCTGTTTTCATTTTATTTATTTTCCCTCTTGCTTTCTTAATTATTTTATAATCTTCTCAATCTCGAGCTCTGTGAAACTTCCTGACCAGTTCACTGTGAAAACCGTATAGCTGCTGTGGTAATGTGGTAATTATTTAAAGCTATGTTTAAATGATTTTAAACTAGCACCAGTCATTTTATTAGCTATTCGGTTTGACTAAATGCCTCTTTGTTATATATCTTAAAACTTTTGCATTATCTTTCAAACTCCTTGATGTACTGATTTATTGTGGTTTCAATAGGTCTGATGGTTGTTCACAATTAGGATCCAAACCACGTCATGGTCGAATACCATCGGGAAAGGCCAGGCCTTCTCCAGTGGAGTACAACCCCATTTCGGGTACCACCTTTTAAAATTCATTTTTTGTTTGCTTATGAAATTGCAAGGCAAGCCAGAGGTATGATATAGGTTTTATAATGTAATTATTGTACCATCTCATTCACTCAAAGTATGCTCGTAGGTAACTCAGAAAACTGCAGCACATTACAGTACATAGCATATATTGCTCCTTTAGTCACTTGCACACAGTCTTTAGAAACTTGAGGCCTGTGTTTAACCAACCTGTGAAAGATTTCTGTGTTTAGGTGTGTTGTTGATTAGCTTTTGACCCACAAGGTACAAACTCTGGCTTCTTAATCAAGATAGAAAGTTTATTAATTACAGCAAGGATATACAAGCAATACTTGACCAACAGCAGTAGTTATACAGCAGGATATAGGGTGCCCTCGGTCCTTGCCTTCCGAGCTGCTGTGGCATCATCATCTTTCTTGAGATTTTTTTCCCTCCAAAATATACTTTATTCATAAAAATCTGTTATTAAAAAAAAAATTACAAAACAGTTCAAAACAGCACCAAGTTGACATTCCAGAAAGTGCAAAAAAAGCAAAGTCATATTTGGTGTGTACAGCCTGAGGAGTTTTCCATGGGTCCAGCCCCTCGGTTCACTATGGCAGGAGGACCTTACTCAGTGGTCTTTCCCCATTGAGCCTTGGCGGCGGCTGCCCCAAGCTTTAGTGCATCCCTCAGCACATAGTCCTGGACCTTGGAATGTGCCAGTCTGCAACACTCTGTCGTGGACAACTCTTAGCGCTGGAAGACCAGCAAGTTTCGGGGAGACCAAAGAGCATCTTTCACCAAATTGATGGTCCTCCTGCAGCAGTTGATGTTTATCTTGGTGTGCGACCCTGGGAACAACCCGTAGAGCACAGACTCCTATGTTAGAGCTGCTTGGGATGAACCTCGACAAAAACCACTGCATCTCTTTCCACACCTGCTTTGCAAAGGCACATTCTAGAAGGAGGTGGGCAACAGTCTCTTACCCACCACGGCCACCTTGAGGGCAGCATGCGGAGGCGGTGAGATTCCAGGCATGCAGGAAGGATCTGATGGGGAGGGCCGTTCTCACCTCCAGCCAAGCTACGTCTTGGTGCTTACTTGAAAGTTCTGGTGATGAGGCATTCCACCAAATGACTTTGACAGTCTGCTCGGGGAGCCATCCGACAGGATCTACCATCTCCTTTTCCCTTAGAGCCTTGAGGACATTTCATGCAGACCACTGTCTGATGGGTTGGTGGTCAAAGGTGTTTTTCCGCACAAACTTTTCCACGAAGGTTAGGTAGTATGGCACAGTCCAACTGGATGGAGCATTCCGCGGCAATATGGCCAGACCCATCCTTCGGAATACCAGGGATAGATGGAAGCTCACGTAGTGACACTTGGTGTTTGTGTACTGGGGCTCTACGCACAGCTTGATACAGCCGCACACGAAGGTGGTCATCAGGATGAGGGCAACGTTGGGTACATTTTTTTTCCACCTTTATCCAGAGGTTTGAACATAGTGTCCCTCTGGACCCGGTCCATTTTGCCCCTCCAGATAAAGTGGAAAATGATTCGGGTGACCACCATAGCGCAGGAGTGGGGTATGGGCCAAACCTGCGCCACATACAGCAACAACATGATCACCTCGCACCTGATGACCATGTTCTCACCCACAATGGAGAGAGAACGCTGCTCCCACATGCTCAATTTATGGTGTACCATGGCTACTCGCTCATTCCAGGTTTTGGCACATTCCCTGGCCCTTCTGAACCATATCCCCAGCACCTTCAGGTAGTCTGACCTGACGGTGAAGGGGACAACGGATCGGTCGGCCCAGTTCCCAAAGAACTTACTTTGGCGCCCGAGACCGGTTCGAGCTGGTAACAGATGCTCATCAGTCTGCGAACGAGCAGCAGATCCGAGCGGAAGACGGCGACGTCGTCCATGTACAGGGAGGCTTTGACCTGAGTGCCTCTGCTGCCTAGGATTGCTGCTCTTATGCTCTCATCTTTCCTAATGGACTCAGCAAAAGGTTCGATACAGCAAACAAAACCAGAAAGAGAGGACACACCTGTCTGACTCCAGATTTCATCGGGAAACTTTCTGATTCCCACCCATTGATTTGAGACTGTACTGCTGATGTTTGTGTAGAGCAGTTTGATCCAATTGTGGATTCCCTCCCCAAACCCCATTTTGTAGAACATTTCTATTGTGTATGTGTGTGATATCCTGTCAAAGGCCTTCTACTGGTCCAAGCTGATGGGGCAGGTATCCACCCGCACCTCCCCCCCCCCCACATCCCGTACATAGGCGATCATATCCCCGAGTAGCGCGAGACTATCAGAGATCTTCCTGCCGGGAACAGTACAGGTTTGGTCAGGGTGAATCTCCAACTCCAACTCCAGAGCAGACTTGACCCGACTGGCAATGACGTTGGACAGAATCTTGTAGTATACATTAAGCAGTGAGATGGGCCACCAATTTCTAATTTCCGTCTTTTTCCCCCTTCCGCTTGTTGATGAGGGTGATGATCCCTTTCCTCCATGGATTCTGACATGCTGCCAGCCAGAAGCGTACTATCGTACACTTCCAGCAGGTCTGGGCAGATCCAGTCCCATGGAACCAAATACAACTCAACCAGTAAACCGTCGCTTCCGGGAGTTTTACTTGTCTCGAAGGACCTGACTGCCTTTGTCAGCTCGTCCAATGTTAGTGGTTTGTCCAGATTCTCCCGCATACGAATCTAAGATCTCAGTGATAGATGACAGGAAGGACTGGGAGGCCGTGCTGTCAGTGGGCTTCACGTCGTACAGCCCAGTATAAAAAGATTTGCTGATCCTTAGTATGTCAGACTGCGAAGAAGTTACCCAGCCATCCTCTTCCTTCAGGCTGCTGATCACAGAGCTCTCTCTCTATACCTTTTGGATGAAACGCGAGCACATCTCATCCTGCTCAATGGAGCAGACTGTGGACCAGAAGACTATCTTCGAGGGCTGGTGGCTGTTCACCTCTTGGACATCCTCATTGACCTCGACCCCCATCGACTGCAGCCGGAGCAGATTTTGCGTTCTTTTCTGGAGTCGGGACATTTCCCTCTGTCTCTCTCTTGCCCTCTGAACACCTTTGAGGATAAAGAACCTCTTGATGTTCGCCTTGATCGCTTCCCACCAGTGCACCAGAGACTCAGAGGGATTTCACGATTCTCCAACCTTTGCAATCCTTTTTGAGTTCCTCATTGTTCTCTGGGGTTAGCAGTGTAGCATTGAGCTTCCATGACCCCTGCCAACCCGCTGGTCTTCCTGTAAGTGACAGTCGGCTAGTAGGAGGCAGTGGTCAGAGAAGAACACTGACTTGACATTGGTGGATCTGACCGTGAAAGCACGGGACACTAACAGGAAATCAGTCCTCGGACGGGCAGACCAGTCCAGTCTTGACCAGGTGTATCTACACTGCGCTCCGTCTGCAGGTTTGCTGAAGACGTCGTGCAGCTTGGCATCTTTTACTGTTTCCATTAGAAATCTGGATGTAGCGTCCAGTTTGCTGTCATCACTGCCGGATCGTCCAGCTGCATCAATGATGCGGTTGAAGTCACCGCCAAGAATGACCAGCCTGGATGTTGCCAGCAGCAGTGGGAGCTACTGGAGGACGGTCAGTCGCTCGCGTTGATTAACCGGAGCAGAGTATGTTGCATCTGCTACAAGGAGGCGACCGCCCACCACCACCTTAACTTCAGAGATGGTGAAGTTGCCTCCCCGCAGCAGAATACCCAGGCTGGAGAAACAGAAATCATTTCCCCGGGACCGCTATCACGACCATTGCCTGTAAGTGCTGAGGTGCGGGATTTCACACTCTTGCAGAAACAGCAGGTCGGCTTTGACCTTGGCGAGGTAATCCAAGGTTGAAACGTATTGCTTAATGGATTTAACACTACGCAGGTTAATTGAAGCAATCTTTATAGCTATTTTAAAGTTGGGTGTTGCTTACCACACCAGGTGTCCTTGCTAGTCCTAGTCCTTGGGTATGTTTCTGCATCCCCATAGTGTACACAAGATGTTTCACATTCGTTGGGCTCAGAAACCCCTCCTGGTTACTCATTGGGGTTTTGTTCCCCTGGCGTGACATCAGTGGGGGGGTTCTTATAGGCAGCAAGGTTTGGGCTGCCCTCTGCTGGTGGTGTCTTTCCCCTCTCTCCCTCCTCGAAGACATCACTACTCCCAGCTTCCCGGAGCTGGATTGCACCAGACGCTTCGCTGCTCTCGGTCTCCCAGAGCTGGAGTGCGCTGGACATCTCAGTGGTTTTGGTGCTTTGGAGTTGGGGTGTGCTGGGCCCATCACAGCTTCCAGTGCCCTGGAGCTGAGGGTTTTGCTCTTCCAGTTCTTTTGAGTTCTGCCACTTCTTTTGCAGGTGCTGTCTTTCCGGCCCTTCCTCGTCCAAAGAGGAGGGGCTGCTGTAGTCTGTCTCCGATGGTAGCCTCCTCTTGCCACTGGTTTGGATGGTGACCTGTCATTTTTTTTTGGAGGCTTCTTCTTTGTGGTTTTCCTTTTTACCACTTGCCACTGACCAGTTTGTCCATCTGTTGCCTCCTCCTCCATTGATTCTGTCTGTAGAGGAGGAGTTTCCAGGCACAGGATAGATGTTGGGTTGCTGGATACAGCTGCCTCCTCTTTTCTCCTCCTCCTCAGATAGACTTTCCTCGCTGCGGGGCGGATTGCTTGTCTCCCTCCCAGCACCAGACGTGTTCATCGTTCCTTCTCCCGGCTTTTCCTTTGATCTTGTCACCTGTGCATAACTGAGGCAGCATTTGGGGCAGGTTTTGCAGAGGTGGCCTGCCCTACCGCACAGGTTGCAGCACTTCTCTGTTTACAGTCCTTGGTCTGATAGCCTTCCTTCTTGCAGTTCTTGCTGATGACTGTGCTTCAGTTGGCCATCATATGACCAGATTTGTCACAGGTCCGACAAACTCTGGGCTGCCCTGCATAGACCAAGAAGCCTCGACTTACTCTGATAGTGAAGCTGGAGGGAGGATGGTTGATGGTTCCAGTGGCATCGACCTGCAAGGTGATCTTGACTTGCTGTTTGCTGGTCCAAATCCCAAATGGCTCCTGGACATCAGTGCTGCTGCCAGCCCCCTCGGCGAGGAAGCTGAGTACATCCAGCACAGGAACATGGGGGTTATAGAGGTGGATTGTCACCACCCGGCCACGTTGCAACGGCAGCGTGAAGATTGGCTCCACTGTGGGGATCGACAGCGGAGTCTGATTTACCCCTCTCCTTGAACACCTTCAGGAACGATGCATCCCGCCACATTCTTGAACGTTCCATCAAAATATCCACTGCTAGGCAAGTGCTGCAAGCAGATGATGTCTGCAGCTTGGAATCCACAGCAATTTATAAGGATTTTCCTTTCTTTTAATAAAGAAGGTATGGTCAGTGGGTGCATCTCCTTCATTATCCATCACCACCACAATGCATCCCTGTGGTTGTCTTCTGATCTGCAATGTGTGAAAGTAAAAGATGCTAACGAAGGAAGGATCATAATAAACTTGTGAATATGTTGCACTATTGCTGTCGAATACTAAATGGTATTTATAAGAAAGGAGTAAAGACCCTAAGTGAAAAGAGGGAGTGAAAATAGTTTTAAAATGATCTCACTAATAGCTTTTTTTAAAAAATAACAGGAGTAACTTTCCGTGATAGAGCAACCTCTGACGTGAGTATTGTTGGTCAACGCATGACTTATGGAAATGGAGTCCCAGATTCCGAAGAGGAGAAACAAAATGAAGTGTCTCACTCTAGCTCTCTCTCTAAATTTCAATCCAAAGAGCAGCAAAAAAATATAACTAGTAATAAATCCACAAGAGGTCAGTATAGTTATTCATAGTAGATCTATATGAAAAATATCTTGTACATAATTTGTCATGAACATTATTGATAAATATCTCATCACTTAGCTATATATAGTGCAAATAGTGTTTTATTTGCTAAATGGCTATCTGTAATTGTAATGGTTAATGAACCCTTTTTATACATGATTATTACAACTAAATATGACAATAGTCTTTGCTTTAACAATACAACCCTTATTCATGATATTGCTGTTGAGTGTGTGCATTTTGAATTTTGTGAACAGTAGAAAAATTTGTCTAAAACCCATCTTAAACTGTCGTTATGTAATGAGGTGTTATATGTGGAACCAATCATACAGTGACATCCCGAATTAATAGTGTATTACCTAAGTAATTGTTGCCCTTTTTGTATATCTGTTTTCAAACTTAGTGAGATTTCTATTGCTAAGGCATTCTTTGTGACTATAAGCTGTGTTGTGATCACATCAAGTCAAAATTGCACAATTGTATGAAAAATTTGTGTTCTGAATATTTGTATATTCTTTCTTTTGGGCCTCCTTATCTCGAGAGACAATGGATACGCGCCTGGAGGTGGTCAGTGGTTTGTGAAGCAGCGCCTGGAGTGGCTATAAAGGCCAATTCTGGAGTGACAGGCTCTTCCACAGGTGCTGCAGAGAAATTTGTTTGTTGGGGCTGTTGCACAGTTGGCTCTCCCCTTGCGCCTCTGTCTTTTTTCCTGCCAACTACTAAGTCTCTTCGACTCGCCACAATTTAGCCCTGTCTTTATGGCTGCCCGCCAGCTCTGGCGAATGCTGGCAACTGACTCCCACGACTTGTGATCAATGTCACACGATTTCATGTCGCGTTTGCAGACGTCTTTATAACGGAGACATGGACGGCCGGTGGGTCTGATACCAGTGGCGAGCTCGCTGTACAATGTGTCTTTGGGGATCCTGCCATCTTCCATGCGGCTCACATGGCCAAGCCATCTCAAGCGCCGCTGACTCAGTAGTGTGTATAAGCTGGGGATGTTGGCCGCTTCAAGGACTTCTGTGTTGGAGATATAGTCCTGCCACCTGATGCCAAGTATTCTCCGAAGGCAGCGAAGATGGAATGAATTGAGACGTCGCTCTTGGCTGGCATACGTTGTCCAGGCCTCGCTGCCGTAGAGCAAGGTACTGAGGACACAGGCCTGATACACTCGGACTTTTGTGTTCCGTGTCAGTGCGCCATTTTCCCACACTCTCTTGGCCAGTCTGAACATAGCAGTGGAAGCCTTACCCATGCGCTTGTTGATTTCTGCATCTAGAGACAGGTTTCTGGTGATAGTTGAGCCTAGGTAGGTGAACTCTTGAACCACTTCCAGAGCGTGGTCGCCAATATTGATGGATGGAGCATTTCTGACATCCTGCCCCATGATGTTCGTTTTCTTGAGGCTGATGGTTAGGCCAAATTCATTGCAGGCAGACGCAAACCTGTCGATGAGACTCTGCAGGCATTCTTCAGTGTGAGATGTTAAAGCAGCATCGTCAGCAAAGAGGAGTTCTCTGATGAGGACTTTCCGTACTTTGGACTTCGCTCTTAGACGGGCAAGGTTGAACAACCTGCCCCCTGATCTTGTGTGGAGGAAAATTCCTTCTTCAGAGGATTTGAACGCATGTGAAAGCAGCAGGGAGAAGAAAATCCCAAAAAGTGTGGGTGCGAGAACACAGCCCTGTTTCACACCACTCAGGATAGGAAAGGGCTCTGATGAGGAGCCACCATGTTGAATTGTGCCTTTCATATTGTCATGGAATGAGGTGATGATACTTAGTAGCTTTGGTGGACATCCGATCTTTTCTAGTAGTCTGAAGAGACCACGTCTGCTGACGAGGTCAAAGGCTTTGGTGAGATCAATGAAAGCAATGTAGAGGGGCATCTGTTGTTCACGGCATTTCTCCTGTATCTGACGAAGGGAGAACAGCATGTCAATAGTCGATCTCTCTGCACGAAAGCCACACTGTGCCTCAGGGTAGACGCGCTCGGCCAGCTTCTGGAGCCTGTTCAGAGCGACTCGAGCAAAGACTTTCCCCACTATGCTGAGCAGGGAGATTCCACGGTAGTTGTTGCAGTCACCGCGGTCACCTTTGTTTTTATAGAGGGTGATGATGTTGGCATCGCGCATGTCCTGGGGTACTGCTCCCTCGTCCCAGCACAGGCATAGCAGTTCATGTAGTGCTGAGAGTATAGCAGGCTTGGCACTCTTGATTATTTCAGGGGTAATGCTGTCCTTCCCAGGGGCTTTTCCGCTGGCTAGGGAATCAATGGCATCACTGAGTTCCGATTTGGTTGGCTGTATGTCCAGCTCATCCATGACTGGTAGAGGCTGGGCTGCATTGAGGGCAGTCTCAGTGACAGCATTCTCCCTGGAGTACAGTTCTAGGTAGTGCTCAACCCAGCGGTCCATCTATATATATTAGGATGCTGCAAATCACAGATGAAATTGTAAAGTAGATGAAACTAAATGGAATAAATAATGCAATTTATGGATGAATTCAATTCAGGAGAAGAAAATACAAATATTTCCCATTGAAAATGATTTAGAATCCTATATAAACATTGTAGATTGTGCAAAAAGTGCTACCTTGAACAAGAAGTCCTGCTAATTTATTTGAGAGGAATTGCAGCTGATTTTACAAAATTCAAGTTCAGCGATGGGCATGATTTGGATTACAATTTGTTTCATGATAAAACATCTGACTAAGAATAGTTGCTCAAAACTCCAATACTGTTGCTATAAAAGAAGTATTATATCAAGTTCTGCTTACTGTCACAAATTTAAATTCGTTTCATCTCAAAGAATTTAATATTTCTGAAAGTTGTCTTTACCCTTTTAAATCTGTAAATCTGAAAGTTTACCCCTTTTACTTATTGCAGCATTAGAAATTTCAGTTATGCGCAAGATATTCTTGAGTTCAGTGTCACCAGTCACTCCATAAGCAGATTGTAGATGATGTCTTCCTGCCAGAAATCTAGTCAGGCGATAATGTAGTCTGTATGGGAGCATTTTCTTTCATGGTGTGCACTTGATACTGTGATCTCAGATGTATGTCTCCTATCTTCTGGAAGGTAACCCAGTAAACTCTCCAGTGAGACAAAATCAGTTGTAAAGCAACAAACTGACTTATTTTACATGAAATACATGAGCAAACTGAATAGTATTTTAACGTCAAGTTTTACCTATTTCCTTTCACTTTTTGTAATATCAGAAATATTAAATTTACCCTCGACATGGGCCTATCTCGCTACACTGGTCAGTATCATTGACTGTCCAACTTTAGAAAAATAAATTCTCTACTCCTTTCAGTCTGACTATTTTATACTTATGTCTGCCGCAGACCATCTTTACAGAGAGAGCAAGGAGGGAAGCCAAAAACGTAACGTCCCGGTCCGCGCAAAGCAGGGGCGCTCGCCACTGGCCTCCTAGTAGGTCTCGCTGAGAGATCCTGTGATCTCTGGTGAGAATTTTACCTCTATCACTGTGCAATAGTACTGTAACTAATTGCAGCGTTCTTTACTGGGGATTCCCAAAGTGGAGCAGCAGTGATATCATCAGGCTGTCCAAGCAAATCCATTAATGGATTTTCACAGACACACAAACAGGAAACAAAAAGGACTAAAATCACTTTTAAAAATCTATATGGGCTGAAGGTGTAGAAAAATATTCTGAAAAACTTTTTTAAATTATTAAAAATATTTAGTTTAAAAAAAAACTCATCATTTAACAGCAATCCACAATTATAAAATTATTTTCTTAGGGCCCGTTCTGTTCATCAAATTTTATTAATCACATTGCTGATAAGAACCCAACTACACATGATTGAGCAAAGTGTAACTTATTAAGGGGTTTCAAGCGGCGATGTGGGAGCAGGAAAATTGAAAATTCTCACTGATTTCAGTGATTGCCAGATCTGGGGGAGGTTCACAGTCCAGGCTTAGTGACAGACCGCAACCTCCCGCTTACTGTACTGATCTTTGCATGACTGACATCCTGAAGTTGCAATCAATTTCAGAGGGGGAATGATGGCGAACACTGATGGTTCGCCATCAACCCCTTCCCCTGTTGCAAAATCTAGCCCAACAAATATCTGCCTCTTCCCCAGGACACTCTGTCAAGGGTTGGTTGGGTGAGCTACCAATCATAACTACCATATTAAATAAGGAGACGTCTTCCCCATCAAAGCCACCCCCCACGCCTCACCTCCACAGCCACTACTCCTAAATCTCCGTATGAGGAGAGCTGTGGCACCTGCATTATGTTGTTTAGCCAGAAACCCTCTGTCCTTCATGCTTACAGGTGCAAATAACTTTGAGATGGTGAGCGGTCCTCATCTGAAACTAATGGCTGTCACATTTCTATACAACACTGACTATACTTCATTGCTATGAAGTGCTTTGGAACATCCTACGGTTGTAAAAGGTACTAAATAAGTGCAAGTTATTTTTTTAACCAACTAATAACTGTTTTAGGACTGACAGGATCTACCCCCAGTACGCAGCAGATGAACAACCACGATATATGTTCTGGAAGTGGGTTCTCTGAGGACTCTGTTGTTATTGTAGGAAAAGGTAGGTTTATTGAGCAGTTGTTCGTTTTTCTTCATGTTTCCCCATACACCATAATGAAAAATTTCTGAATTCTATTCAATGAAAGTGCTGTATTCCATAGAATGTCAGAGCTAAACAATACTGTCCAGATTGTTGATGATTAAATGCTATAATTCTGTGAAAATTCTTCTATAGTTCATTCTTTGGTACGGGATTATTTTTGTTTTGCTATTTATAAATCAGTAAATTTGGAAATTAGTTGGTGTATTGACATGCATTTTTGCAAATAAGATAGCATTTTGCCAATTTTTTTTTTTGCTTCCTTCCCATAAGGAGTCTTTGGAAGTCCCCAGTCAGTTCCATTAACATACAGCCAAGCCATTATCCCGTCTCTTGACAATGGGGATGATACGTGTGATCTCAGGAAAACAATGGATCCTCCTTCAGGAATCTACGGAAGGGCTGTACATCAGAGTAGTCAAACTGGCTTTGATGCTTCAGAGAATGATCGAGAGGTAATGCTACTATAGCGATTGACAAATAGGAGGTTATCCTGTTTAGAACAAAAGGGCTGGATGCAAGCAAAGTATTACAATATTATGATGTTAGGAAGTGAACACTTCTGATCTGTTCATGCACAGTAATGCACTTCACGGTTTTTAAACTATAATACAGAATATATAATACTGGAACCTTTATTCCTGCACTTGTCAAGAATTCTCAGTTTAGATTTGATGCAGAGCTAAATTACCTCGTTATGACACATTAATGTCATTAACCTCAATCTCAGCAGTCATTCTGTATGCGATAACTTTGTGGCTTTGTTATTTAAAATTCAGTTTGAATCAACTTGTGAATTTTATGTTGTAGAATCATGTTCACAGGGAACTTATTGAGACTAAAACAGTAATATAATCAGAGTGAGAAAACTTTCATCCCATCAGTGTTTGATGGATTCAAATCCAGCCATTCAGCTGTATTCAAGAAGGCGGCTCACCACCACCTTTTCAAGGGCAGGTAGCATAGGCAATAAATGCTGGCCTTGCCAGCGGTGTCCACATCCTGTGAATGTATTTTTAAAAAGAGTTGACACATAATTCACAATACATGATATTGAGCCACATTTTGCTGTCAAAGTAAAGGTGATGTTCATGGCATTTGCCTTTATGCGCAAATGGTAAAGGAACTTCAGGTGAGGGACAGATGCATGATTAAACACAGCTATCCAAAAGTTGTTGTCTGAGTTCCTTCATGGAAAACAGCATCTCACTCTCTACCTCGCCACTGAAATGCATTGAATGATAAGTTGCTGTATTTTGCAGTAGATTTGAGCTAAGCTACCCAAAGAAAGTGAAGTCTTATCACTTCAAGACAAAGCACCCTTTTATTAAAGGTTTGATTTTTCCTTCCTGTTTTTCTCAATCCAATTTTTCTTTCCCTGTATTTATTTTCATTTTCTGTACCTGATTTGACATTGAATGCACCCACTCTAGTTTACACCTCCTTCTCGGGATTACTCCCAGTGCCACATGCTAGTGAGCATAAGAATAGGAGATTAAGCAATTTAGCACGTGGCTGGAGAATTGGTGCAGGAGAGAGGGCATCAGGTTTCTGAGGCATTGGGATCGGTTCTGGGGTAGGTGGGACCTGTACAAGATGGACAAGATAATCTTAGCAAGACTGGGATGAACATCCTTGCAGGGAGATTTGCTAGTGCTGTTTGGGAGGGTTTAAACTAAACTGTCAAGGGGTTGGGAACCTAAGAGAAAGCTCAGATTAGAGGGAAGCAAAACTGGTAACAGGAAGTAGTAAGCGAAATTGGAAGGCAGACGAGACGAAAGCAAACGTCAAATAGGATCGGAATGTGGAATAAGACAAAGTTAAGGGCACTTTATCTGAATGCAGGCAGCATTCGCAACAAGATAGATGATTTGAAGGCACAAAAATAGAGGTAAATGGGTATGAATTAATTGACATTACGGAAACGTGGTTACAGGGTGACCAGGACAGGGATATTTGTCATTTAGGAGGGATAGGTGGAGGGGAAAAGGAAGTGGGGTAACGCTGTTAATAAGGGACAAGATCAGTACATTAGTGAGGGGATCTTGGATTGAATGAACAAGATGTAGAATTGGTTTGGGTGGAGCTACGAAACAGCAGGGGTCAGCAAACATTGGTGGGAGTTGTTTACAGGCCACCAAACTGTAGTGGTAATGTTGGGCATGGGATAAATCAGTAAATTAGAGCTGCATGTAGCATGGGCAATAATGGGCAACTTCAATTTACGTGTAGATTGGGTAAACCTAATTAAGACTAATTTTGTGGAGGATGAATTCCGGGAGTGTGTACCAGATGAGTTTCTGGAGCAGTATACTGAAGAACCAACTAGGGATCGGGCTATTTTAGATTTAGTATTATGTAATGAGAAAGGGCTAATTAATAACCTGGAGCCATTAAAGGAGTAAAGGAGCCATTAGGAAATAGTGACCACAATACGATGGAATTCAATGTTATGTTTGAAAGAGATATAGTCCATTCTGAAACTAGGGTCTTAAATCCGAACAAAGGAAACTATAAAGGTATGAGGGGCAAGTTGGCTATGGTGGATTGGGAAAATACATTCAGATTTCATGGTGGACAGGCAATGGCTAGTATTTAAAGAAGTATTGCATGGTTTACAACAGCTATACATTCCTGTAAGACACACAAACCCAACAGGAAAGGTGAACCAACTGTGGCGAACAAAAGTTAAGGATTGCATTAGATCAAAGGAAGTAGCTTATGAGGTCACCAGAAAAAGTGGTAAGCCAAGGATTGGGAGCAATTTAAATTCCAAAGCAGGCCCAAGAAACTGATAAAAGGAAAAGAGATTATGAATGTAAGCTTGCTAGAAACAAAAAGGCGGACTGTAAAAGCTTCTTTAGGTGTGTGAAAAGGAAACTATTAGCAAGGACGAATGTGGATCCATTGCAGGCAGAGACAGGAGAGTTTGTGGTGGAGAATGAGGAAATGGCAGAGACTAAACAATTACTTTGCGCCTGTCTTCACAGTGGAAGACACAGAAAATCTCCCAGAAATACTAGAGAACCAAGGGACTTGTAAAAATGAGGAACTGAAAGTAACTAGTATCAATAAAGAGGTAGTACTCGAAAAATTAATTGGATTGCAAGTTGATAAATCCCCTGCACCAGATGAGCTACATTCCATTGACGGAGGTGGCTATAGAGATAGTGGATGCATTGGTGGTTATATTTCAAAATTCTATAGATTCTGGAAGGGTTCCTGCAGACTGAAAAGTAGCAAATGTAACCCCATTATTTAAGAAGGGAGAGAGAGAAAACGGAGAACTAAAGACCTGCTTGTTTGAAGTCAGTAGTAGGGAAAATGTTAGAAACTGTTATAAAAGATGAGATAACTGGACACTTGGAAAATAATATGATTGTACAGAGTCAACATGGATTTGTGAAAGGGAAATCATATTTGACAAACCTCTTGGAGTTTTTTGAGGATGTTACTTGTGGCATAGATAAAGGAGAACCAGTGGATGTGGTGTATTTGGATTTTCAGAAGGCTTTTGTTAAGGTCCCACACAGGAGGTTAGTAAACAAAATTAGAGCCCATAGGATTGAGGGTAATATAATGCCATGGATTGAGAATTGGTTAACAGACAAACAGAGAGTGGGAATAAATGGGTCATTCTCAGGATGGCAGGCTGTTACTAGTGGGGTACTGCAAGGATCAGTGCTTGGGCCACAGCTGTTAACAATCTATATAAATGATTTGGATATGGGGACCAATTGTATTATTTCCAAATTTATTGACAAAACTAGGAGGGAATGTAAGTTGTGAGGAGGATGCAAGGTGGCTTCAAGGGGATTTAGACAAGCTAAGTGAATGGGCAAGAACATGGCAGATGGCATATAATGTGAATAAGTGTGAAGTGATCCACTTTGGTAGAAAAAACAGAGGCAGAGTATTTCTTAAACACTCCTGACTCCTAACAATGCAGCGGCCCGTTGACGTCATCAGAGTGTGCCAAGTTGCACATGTGCAGCTACATCTTGCCAGGACTAAGTGGCACATGCGTGGGATGACGTCATTGCACAGCGCCAACATCATCGCGTATCCATGCCTGGTCCATCTTCGCGCATGCAAGATAAAGTATCATCAGGTATCCAGCCCCCCCCCACTTGGCTGGAGGAAGCGGCTGAATGGGAGACTGAGGCTAGAGCTTTCTCCCCTCGGCAACTCGCTCCAGGCCTCGACACTTTTTTTTTTCTCCCACCCCCACCCCACCCACCCTCCCCTCAGCCACTCGCTCCATATCTCCCTGCTGTTCCCCACCACTCCCCCAGCTGATTGTTCCTCGATTCACACCACTCCACTCTCTGGCCGCTCACCCCCCGCTTCTCTTTCCAGCGCCAGCCGCTAGCTGTAGACCGCGCTGCCTCCCTCCACTTGGCCACTCGCTCCTATGTTGCCCTGATACCCCTTGCGGTCCGCCTTTTCTTCGGGCGGCGCATGGAGACTGATCACACGTGGGAGTGAGTGGCCAAGAGGAGGGAAGCGGTGCGACCTGGAGCTAGTGGGTGGGGTGGTGGGGGAGAAGCGGGGAGGGAGCGAGTGAGCGGGGTGGCACAAGCAGGGAACAGTCGGCCAGGGTAGTGAGGGAGAGCAGCAAGATCTAGAGAGTGTGGCGGGGGGGGGGGGTGGAGGCTGTTGGGGGAGGAAGTGGCCGGTGGGGAGGAGGGGTTGAAAGCAAGTTGCTGAAGGGGGAGAGTGGCCAGTGGGAGCTAGTAGTTGCGTTCAGGTGCAATCAGTCATATAAACAAATCGCAATAACAAATTGGCAGAATATTTTATACTCTGCCCAACTTTCTTTTCCATCGATCGGGGTGCCAATTCACTAACTTTCAATGGAAATTCAATCATAAAATTCCTTTTGTACTTAATAGGATTACTGGAATATTAAATGGATGAGGATTACAGTTCGTATCCTATATATACATAGCATATTACTGGGCTTCCATCCAACTTAATGTAAGGTTAGTTTGCTAGAACGATCTAGCCATAAGCACTTCCTGTGATAAATTGGTAGTGCATCTTTAATCCTGGCAGCTGCCTTAACGTCGTAGACACTGACACGATGGTATGTTGCATCCCTGGTTCTCTGGTCAAGGATGTCTCTGAGCGGCAACAGGGCATTCTGAGGAGGGAGGGCGAGCAGCCAGTTGTCGTGGTACATATTGGTACCAACGACATAGGTTAAAAAAAAAAGAGATGAAGTCCTACAAGCTGAATATAGGGAGTTGGGATGTAAATTTAGAAAGTAGGACCTCAAAGGTAGTAATCTCAGGATAACTACCAGTGCCATGTGCTAGTGAGAGCAGAAATAGGATATATCAGATGAATACGTGGCTGGAGAAATGGTGTAGTGGGGAGGGATTCAGATTCCTGGACATTGGGACCAGTTCTGGGGAAGATGGGATCAGTACAAGCTGGATGGATTGCATCTGGGCAGGACCAGGACCAATTTCCTTGGGGGAAATTTCAGTTGAAACAGTGAACTGATATAGTGGATATAAAAACATTTCTCTCTCAACACCTTCTTTGGCCTCCTTATCTCGCGAGACAATGGGTAAGCGCCTGGAGGTGGTCAGTGGTGTGTGGGGCAGCGCCTGGAGTGGTTATAAAGGCCAATTCTAGAGTGACAGGCTCTTCTGCAGGTGCTGCAGAGAAATTTGTTTGTCAGGGCTGTTACACAGTTGGCTCTCTCCTTGCGCTTCTGTCTTTTTTCCTGCCAACTGCTAAGTCTCTGACTCGCCACACTTTAGCCCCACCTTTATGGCTGCTCGTCAGTTCTGGCGATCGCTGGCAGCTGACTCCCACGACTTGTGATCAATGTCACAAGACTTCATGTCGCGTTTGCAGACGTCTTTAAAGCGGAGACATGGATGGCCAGTGGGTCTGATACCAGTGGTGAGCTCGCTGTACAATATGTCCTTGGGGATCCTGCCATCTTCCATGCGGCTCACATGGCCAAGCCATCTCAAGCGCCGCTGACTCAGTAGTGTGTATAAGCTGGGGATGTTGGCCGCCTCGAGGACTTCTGTGTTGGAGATACGGTCCTGCCACCTGATTCCAAGTATTCTCCGGAGGCAGCGAAGATGGAATGAATTGAGACGTCGCTCTTGGCTGACGTACGTTGTCCAGGCCTCGCTGCCATAGAGCAAGGTACTGAGGACACAGGCTTGATACACTCGGACTTTTGTGTTCCGTGTCAGTGCGCCATTTTCCCACACTCTCTTGGCCAGTCTGGACATATCACTGGAAGCCTTTCCCGTGCGCTTGTTGATTTCTGCATCGAGAGACAGGTTACTGGTGATAGTTGAGCCTAGGTAGGTGAACTCTTGAACCACTTCCAGAGCGTGGTCGCTGATATTGATGGATGGAGCATTTCTGACGTCTTGTCCCATGATGTTCGTTTTCTTGAGGCTGATGGTTAGGTCAAATTCGTTGCAGGCAGCTGCAAACCTGTTGATGAGTCTCTGCAGACACTCTTCAGTGTGAGATGTTAAAGCAGCATCGTCAGCAAAGAGGAGTTCCCTGATGAGGACTTTCTGTTCCGTCCACCAACAACATAAAAGCTGCTCAGTCATCTTATTGCTGTTTGGAAACCTTGCTGTGCACAAAATAGCTGCTACATTTCTCCACCTAACAATAACTGAACTTCAAAGCAATTGATTGTACAAGAAGACTTTGCAACATTTCTGAGGCATTATGAGGTAAAGGCCTGCTCAAGTCTGCAAAAGAAAAACCTGACCCGAGCCCGACAAAACCACATCCGGCCCGAGTCCTTCCATTCATTCCTGCTCCCGACCCGACCCTTCCATTTTTCACTTTGTTGCTGATCTGCACAAGCTTAAAATATCTAACAAAACCACCTTTCTAGTCCAAAAATTAAATTAACAGTGGAGTCACTTACCTGTGATAGAGCGTGTCCGGCCCGGCCCGACCCGACCTGAACCCAACACATGTTGGGTTTGGGTCGGGTAGCAGGCCTTTATTATGAGGTACTATAAGTGTCAGCTGTGGCTCAGTGGGTAGCACTCTCGCCTCTGAATCAGAAGGTCACGGGTTCAAATCCCGCTCTGGAGACTTCAGCACATAATTCAGACACACGCATCGGTGCATTACTGAGGGAGTACTGCACTCTGCCCCCTCAGGTGGATATAAAAGAACCCACAGTCCTATTATCACATTGCTGTTTGTAGTACCTTGCTGTCCACAAATTGCTGCATTTTGTACATTGCAATGGTGACTACGCTTCAAAAAGTACTTAATTGGTTGTAAAGTGAATAGGGATGCCCTGAGGTTTTGAAAAATGCTATATAAATGCATATTCTTTCTTTAAAAGATCTCCATGTCAAAATCAGCTCGGGATAAAATGAAGCAAAGGAAACGAGAAGGAGTCCAACAGTATCATTCAGAGGAACAAGGAGACCATAATTCTCAAGATCATGTAAAGAAGGAAGAACAATTACATGAAAGACTAAGGAACATAAATCCAAACAAAACAGGAACTGAAAGTAAGATTTCTGTATCGATCAACTTCTGTTTGTCAATTGTGGCCATTTTTTCTCATTTTATTTAGGAAAGTCTTAAGAATATGTATTTAATCATTAGTTTGCAAGCACCTTCAGGGAATTCTCTGCTCCGTGCTGGCTAGTTTATTGAGAATTCAGCTTCTGCATTGTGACCAACAAACACTCTAATTTTCTTTTGGAGTGCGTGAATAATTTGTTGAAGCGAGGCCCCTTTACATTTTTTTGCACAGCTGAGTATGCGCGGTAACTTAAAGGGGCCAACTTGTAAGCAGCCTTTGTGGGGGCTTTAGGATTGCTACATGTGAACATTGATTGTGACATGAATATAAATCACCAGTGCTAAGTTAAACACCACTCAGGAGTAGTATTGCTGCAATTAACCTTGTATTTATAAATTAAACATTTAACAAAAACTATTTGAAATGATTTGGATCTCCCTATCTTCCCTTTTTTCCCTCGTCATCTTTCTCCTAACTCGGTATGTTATTTTGTGAGATCTTGGCCATGGTGGATTGACCTCTGTGCAACCTGTAGTGCTCTGCTCAGTGGGACTGCCCTCCCTTGGTTTCACTTTTACCAATGCGATCATAGACAAAGCGGGGGTAATTTTAACCCCAAATTCTATTTTTGACCGAGCCCAACTCATCTCCAGTTCTGGTTTTAACTGTGGATCTAGCATTAAAATATTTTAAAGAGGCTGTTTATCTCAAATTTAGCCAGAGTTTTTACTTCTGATAGAGGTATATAAAATTATGAGAGGCATAGATAGGGTAGATAGCCAGGGTGACTAAAACTGGAGGGCATAGATTTAAGGTGAGAGGGAGGAGGTTTAAAGGGGATCAAAGGGGTAAATTTTTCACACAAAGAATAGTGGGTATCTGGAATGAGCTGCCTGAGGAGGTGGTGGAGGCAGGAACAGTAGCAACATTTAAGAGACATCTGGACAGGTACTTGAATGAGCAAGGCATAGAGGGATATGGAATTAATGCAGGCAGGTGGGATTAGTATAGATAGGCATTATGGTCGGCATGGACGCGGTGGGCTGAAGGGCCTGTTTCTATGTTGTATGACTCTAATGCCTGCTGACCAAGTTTCCCAGAGCTTGGGAAACATGGCAGCTGAAGGGAGGCGAAAAGGGAAGATCTATCAGATAAGTGCCTTTAGAGTAATTCTTGTGGGCCAGGAGACGCAGGAGTGCTTCCTCCCGGCCCTCAAGCTTACCTGCTTCCCTCCCCACAATTGGACCCCGTTCATTTCATTCCCCTCCTAGCCTAATATACTCTCATTCCTTCCTGATGTCCTCTTCCTATCATGACCGCTCCTCAACCGCTGTTCAGTGTCATCTCCACCCTCCTCCCTTTGCACTGGGCACCCTGTCCAGTCTTCCTCTCCCCTCAATGTCCTCTTCTAGCTTCCCAACAGCATCTCTCCCTCCTTCCTCTGTTCTTCCTCTTTCTGCCTGCCAGGCAGCCAGTATCGCAATCCAGCTGGCTGCTGCCCAGGAAATGGAGTTAAAAGAAATTAGACAGGACCTCCTGGGAAATTTGTACTCGCAGGTATCCTCTGCGCTCAACTCTGGCTCCTTCCCTGTGAATATCGGGGCCAGCATTTCTAACAATGGCTTCTCTTCCAACCTCTGCAGTGTTCTCAAGGGTTTATCCTTGAGCCCTCCTCCTCCACAAGCTTCCCCTTGGCCGTAGACATGGGGCCAGCTTCCACATGTACACTAATGACACCTTGCTCTACCTCTCCATTACCTCTGTTCTGTCAGATTGTTTATCTCCAGTCTAACTTGCTTCAGATAAACATTGGGAATACCAAAGAGATCAATTTCAGTCCTGCCTCAAACACCAGACCCTCATCACAGATTCCATCCCTTTCCTGGCTTCTGTCTTAGACTGAACCAGACGTCTCTCAATTTCAGCATTTCGTTCAATACTGAGCTGGGCTTTAGACACCATGTCCTTTCCATCATAGAAGACTAACTCCATCTCTAACATTGCCTGCATCTGTGCTGACTTCAACTCACCTTGCTGCTGAAAACTTCATTCATGACTTTGCCATCTCCATCTGATTACTGCAATGTTCACCTGGTTAGCATCCCAACTTGTTTTAACTTTCCACTTAGTAAAAGCTCTACTCTTCGTTTTCTATCCTTCACCACATCCTGCTAAACCATCACTCCCATCCTCACTGCAACATTAGCTCCTGGTTCTCAGTGCCTTGCATCTAAATTCTTGAACTTGTGTTTTAATCTCTCTATGCCCTCATAATTCATCCCTCTTAGTTCCTCCAGTCCTACAACAACTCGCCCTTTCCTGAACACTTTGCTGCTCTGACTCCTGGCCTCTTGTACATCTTCCCCTCCTTTTGCCTCACCATTAATAGCTGTGCCTGTGACTGCCTAGGTTCCACACTCTAGAATTTCCTTTATAAATCCCTTTGCCTCTATCCCTTGAATTCCTTCTTTAAAACTATCACCTATTTGACTAAGCTTTTAGTCACTCCTCCTAATCTTACCTTTTTTTGGCTCAATGTCCACTTTCCTCTGAACTTTGGGACATTTTTCTGCCGTGAAGGTGTTCTGTTAGTGGAGATGTTGAAATTGGTGTTGGTAGAAAATTGGCTACAAAGATGGTTTTTCAGCAACCAAAGCTTAGCATGTAGAGAATTAACTTGTTTGTTTCTTTGAAGTGACTGTCAGTCTTTTCATTTTCCCCCCATCCCCTTCAGCAAGTCATTGGGCACTCCTTTTACCCAATGAGGCAATTGTTTGGCCCAAGGCAGAGAAAGAGCAGGAAGGCAGCGCAGGAGTCCCCTGCGGTCATCTCCCTCCAAAACAAGTATACCGTTTTGGATACTGTTGAGGGAGATGGCTCACCAGGGGAAGGCAGCAGTAGCCAGGTCCATGGCACCGTGGCTGGCTCTGCTGTTCAGAAGGGCGGGAAAAAGAGTGGAAGGGCTATAGTCGTAGGGGATTCGATTGTAAGGGGAGTAGATAGGCGGTTCTGTGGTCGAAAACGAGGCTCCCGAATGGTATGTTGCCTCCCAGGTGCACGGGTCAGGGACGTCTCAGATCGGCTGCAGAACATTCTAAAGGGGGAGGGTGAACAGCCAGTTGTCATTGTGCACATAGGCACCAATGATATAGGTAAAAAACGGGATGAGGTCCTACAAGCAGAGTTTAGGGAATTAGGAGCCAAGTTAAAAAGTAGGACCTCAGAGGTAGTAATCTCAGGATTACTACCAGTGCCACGTGATAGTCAGAGTAGAAATGAAAGAATAGTCAGGATGAATGCGTGGCTTGAGAGATGGTGCAGGAAGGAGGGGTTCAGATTTTTGGGACATTGGGACCGGTTCTGGGGGAGGTGGGACTATTACAAATTGGACGGTCTACACCTGGGCCGGACTGGAACCAATGTCCTTGGAGGTGCTTTTGCTAACGCTGTTGGGGAGGGTTTAAACTAATGTGGCAGGGGGATGGGAACCAATTGAGGTCAGTTGACAGTAAGGAGGTAGTAACAAAAGCCTGTAAGGAACTAGATAATGAAGTCAGTGTGACTAAGGGGAAGAGCAGGCAGGGAGCAGATGATGAATATAAAGGGACTGGTGGTCTGAGGTGCATTTGTTTTAATGCAAGAAGTGTAGTAGGTAAGGCAGATGAACTTAGGGCTTGGATTAGTACCTGGGAGTATGATGTTATAGCGATTACTGACTTGGTTGAGGGAAGGGCATGATTGGCAACTAAATATCCCAGGATATCGATGCTTCAGGCGGGATAGAGAGGGAGGTAAAAGGGGTGGAGGAGTTGCATTACTGGTCAAAGAGGATATCACAGCTGTGCTGAAGGAGGGCACTATGGAGGACTCGAGCAGTGAGGCAATATGGACAGAACTCAGAAATAGGAAGGGTGCGGTAACAATGTTGGGGCTGTACTACAGGCCTCCCAACAGCGAGCGTGAGATAGAGGTACAAATATGTAAACAGATTATGGAAAGATGTAGGAGCAACAGGGTGGTGGTGATAGGAGATTTTAATTTTCCCAACATTGACTGGGATTCGCTTAGTGTTAGAGGTCCAGATGGAGCAGAATTTGTAAGGAGCATCCAGGAGGGTTTTCTAGAGCAGTATGTAAATAGTCCAACTCGGGAAGGGGCCATACTGGACCTGGTGTTGGGGAATGAGCCCGGCCAGGTTGTTGAAGTTTCAGTAGGGGACTACTTTGGGAATAGTGATCACAATTCCGTAAGCTTTAAAATACTCATGGACAAAGACGAGAGTGGTCCTAAAGGAAGAGTGCTAAATTGGGGGAAGGCCAACTATACCAAAATTCGGCAGGAGCTGGGAAATGTAGATTGGGAGCAGCTGTTTGAAGGTAAATCCACATGTGATATGTGGGAGGCTTTTAAAGAGAGGTTGATTAGCGTGCAGGAGAGACATGTTCCTGTGAAAATGAGGGATAGAAATGGCAAGATTAGGGAACCATGGATGACAGGTGAAATTGTGAGACTAGCTAAGAGGAAAAAGGAAGCATACATAAGGTCTAGGCGGCTGATGAAAGACGAAGCTTTGAAAGAATATCGGGAATGTAGGACCAATCTGAAACGAGGAATTAAGAGGGCTAAAAGGGGTCATGAAATATCTTTAGCAAACAGGGTTAAGGAAAATCCCAAAGCCTTTTATTCATATATAAGGAGAAAGAGGGTAACTAGAGAAAGGATTGGCCCACTAAAGGACAAAGGAGGAATGTTATGCTTGGACTCAGAGAAAATGGGTGAGATTCTAAACGAGTACTTTGCATCGGTATTCACCGAGGAGAGGGACATGACGGATGTTGAGGTTAGGAACAGATGTTTGATTACTCTAGGTCAAGTCGGCATAAGGAGGGAGGAAGTGTTGGGTATTCTAAAGGGCATTAAGGTGGACAAGTCCCCAGGTCCGGATAGGATCTATCCCAGGTTACTGAGGGAAGCGAGAGAGGAAATAGCTGGGGCCTTAACAGATATCTTTGCAGCATCCTTAAACACGGGTGAGGTCCCGGAGGACTGGAGAATTGCTAATGTTGTCCCCTTGTTTAAGAAGGGTAGCAGGGATAATCCAGGTAATTATAGACCGGTGAGCCTGACGTCAGTGGTAGGGAAGCTGCTGGAGAAGATACTGAGGGATAGGATCTATTCCCATTTGGAAGAAAATGGGCTCATCAGTGATAGGCAACATGGTTTTGTGCAGGGAAGGTCATGTCTTACCAACTTAATAGAATTCTTTGAGGAAGTGACAAAGTTGATTGATGAGGGAAGGGCTGTCGATGTCATATACATGGACTTCAGTAAGGCGTTTGATAAGGTTCCCATGGCAGGCTGATGGAGAAAGTGAAGGCGCTTGGGGTCCAAGGTGTACTAGCTAGATGGATAAAGAACTGGCTGGGCAACAGGAGACAGAGAGTAGCAGTAGAAGGGAGTTTCTCAAAATGGAGACGTGTGACCAGTGGTGTTCCACAGGGATCCGTGCTGGGACCACTGTTGTTTGTGATATACATTAATGATTTGGAGGAAAGTATAGGTGGACTGATTAGCAAGTTTGCAGACGACACTAAGATTGGTGGAGTAGCAGATAGTGAAGGGGACTGTCAGAGAATACAGCAGAATATAGATAGATTGGAGAGTTGGGCAGAGAAATGGCAGATGGAGTTCAATCAGGGCAAATGCGAGGTGATGCATTTTGGATGATCCAATTCAAGAGTGAACTATAGTGGAGCTGGAGCTGGATGAACTGAGGATCATTCGGGAAGCTGAGGGGTTGATAGATAGAAGCTACACGGAGGTCGTTACTCCACAAATCAAAGACAGCTGGGTAACAGTTAGAGGTGGGAAGAGGTCAGTGCAGGGATCTCCTGTGGTCGTTCCCCTCAACAAGTATACAGTTTTAGATACTGTTGGGGGGGACGGCCTATCGGGGGCAGGCTGCAGTGACCGGGCCTCTGGCACGGGGTCCTGCACTGTGGCTCAGAAGGGAAGGAGGGAGAATGGGAGAGCACTAGTCATCGGGGACTCGATGGTGAGGAGTACGGACAGGCGGTTCTGTGGGCGCAGGCGAGACGCACGGATGGTTTGTTGCCTCCCTGGTGCCAGGGTCCGTGATGTTTGTGATCGCGTCTTCAGGATCCTTAAAGGGGAGGGGGAGCAGCCAGAGGTCGTGGTGCACATTGGCACCAACGACGTAGGAAGGAAGGGTGGCACAGATGTTAGAAGTGAGTTTAGGGAGTTAGGCTGGAAGCTGAAAGCTCGGACGGACAGAGTTGTTATCTCTGGTTTGTTGCCAGCGCCACGTGATAGTGAGGCTAGGAATAGGGAGAGAGCACAGCTGAACACGTGGCTGCAGGAATGGTGTAGGAGGGAGGGCTTCCAGTTCTTGGATAATTGGACTGCCTTCTGGGGAAGATGGGACCTGTTCAAACAGGACGGGCTGCATCTGAACCAGAGGGGCACCAATATCCTGGGAGGGAGGTTTGCTAGTACTGTTCGGGAGGGTTTAAACTAGTTTGGGAGGGGGATGGGAACCGGACTTGTAATCCAGGGACCAGTGGGTCCACTCAGAAAGACAAAGAGTGTAGTGAGGTATTGGGGAAGGTAGCACTGTCACAGAGGACAGATGGGCACGGAGAAGGGTTAAAGTGCGTATACTTCAACGCAAGAAGCATCAGGAATAAGGTGAGTGAATTGAAGGCGTGGATGGGCACTTGGGACTACGATGTTGTGGCCATCACTGAAACGTGGATAGGTGAGGGGGAGGAATGGTTTTTGGAGGTACCTGGTTATAGATGTTTTCATAAGATTAGGAATGGTGGTAAAAGAGGTGGGGGGGTGGCATTGTTAGTTAGAAATAGTGTAACAACTGCTGAAAGAATTTTCGAGGAGGATCTGCCGACTGAGGCACTGTGGGTTGAGGTCAGGAACAGGAAAGGAGCAGTCACCTTGATGGGAGTTTTCTATAGGCCCCCCAATAGCAGCAGGGAGGTGGAAGAGCAGATTGGGAAACAGATTTTGGAAAGGAGCAGAAGTCACAGGGTAGTAATTATGGGGGATTTCAACTTCCCAAATATTGATTGGCAACTCTTTAGATCGAATAGTTTGGATGGGGTAGTGTTTGTGCAGTATGTCCAGGAAGCTTTTCTGACTCAGTATGTAGACTGCCCGACCAGAGGGGAGGCAATATTGGATTTGGTACTAGGTAATGAACCAGGGCAAGTGATAGAGCTGTTGGTGGGCGAGCACTTTGGAGATAGTGATCACAATTCTGTAGCATTCACTGTGGTAATGGAGAGGGATAGGTATGTGCAACAGGGCAAGGTTTACAATTGGGGGAAGGGTAGATATGATGCTGTCAGGCAGGAACTGAGGAGCATAAGTTGGGAGCATATGCTGGCAGGGAAGGGCACGGTCGAAATGTGGAACTTTTTCAAGGAGCAGATAGTAGGGGCCATTGATAAGCATGTCCCTGTCAGACAGGGAAGGGATGGTCATGTGAGGGAACCGTGGTTGACAAGAGAGGTTGAGAGTCTTGTTAGGAAGAAGAAGGATGCGTATATAAAGTTGAGGAAAAAGGGCACAGGCATAGCTCTGGAGGGATACAAGATGGCCAGGAAGGATCTGAGGAAAGGGATTAGGAGAGCTAAGAGAGGGCATGAAAAATGCTTGGCGGGTAGGATAAAAGAAAACCCCAAGGCCTTTTACGCGTATGTCAGAAATATGAGGATGACTAGGGGGACCATAGGTCCGGTCAAGGACAATAGCGGGAGACTGTGTGTTGAGCCGGAAGAGATAAGTGAGGTTTTGAATGAGTACTTCTCTTCGGTATTTACGAATGAGAAGGGGTGTATTACTGAAGAGGACGGTGTGAAACAGACTGGTAAGCTCGAGGAAGTGCTCGTTAGGAGGGAAGATGTGTTGGGGTTTTTGAATAACTTGAAGATAGACAAGTCTCCCGGGCCTGACGGGGTATATCCAAGGATGTTATGGGAAGCAAGGGATGAAATTGCAGAGCCGCTGGCAATGATCTTTTCATCTTCTCTGCTGACGGGGGTGGTACCAGGTGATTGGAGGGTGGCAAATGTTGTGCCCCTGTTCAAGAAAGGGAATAGGAACAACCCTGGGAATTACAGGCCAGTTAGTCTTACTTCGGTGGTAGGCAAGTTGATGGAAAAGGTGCTGAGGGATAGGATTTCTGAGCATCTGGAAAGACACTGCTTGATTCGGGACAGTCAGCACGGTTTTGTGAGGGGTAGGTCTTGCCTCACAAGCCTGATTGAATTCTTTGAGCAGGTGACCAAGCAAGTGGATGAGGGTAAACCAGTGGATGTGGTGTACATGGATTTTAGTAAGGCATTTGATAAGGTCCCCCATGGTAGACTTATGGAGAAAGTCAGGAGGCATGGGATAGTGGGGAATGTGGCCAGTTGGATTAAGAATTGGCTAACTGATAGAAGGCAGAGAGTGGTCTTAGATGGTAAATACTCAGCCTGGAGCCCAGTTACCAGTGGCGTGCCGCAGGGATCAGTTCTGGGTCCTCTCCTGTTTGTGATTTTTATTAACGACTTGGATGAGGAAGTCGAAGGGTGGGTCAGTAAATTTGCAGATGATACAAAGGTTGGTGGAGTTGTGGATACCGAGGAGGGCTATTGTCGTCTGCAAAGGGACTTGGATAGGTTGCAGTGCTGGGCTGAAAAGTGGCAGATGGAGTTTAACCCTGAAAAGTGTGAGGTCGTCCATTTTGGAAGGACAAACATGAATGCAAAATACTGGGTTAACGGTAGGGTTCTTGGGCATGTGGAGGAGCAGAGAGACCTTGGGGTCTATGTGCATAGATCATTGAAAGTTGCAACTCAAGTGGATAGGGCTGTGAAGAAGGCATATGGGGTGTTAGCGTTCATTAGCAGAGGGATTGAATTTAAGAGCCGTGAGGTGATGATGCAGCTGTACAGGACCTTGGTAAGGCCTCATTTGGAGTACTGTGTGCAGTTCTGGTCGCCTCATTTTAGGAAGGATGTGGAAGCCTTGGAGAGGGTGCAGAGGAGATTTACCAGGATGTTGCCTGGAATGGAGAATAAGTCTTACGAGGAAAGGCTGAACATTCTAGGCCTCTTCTCATTAGAAAGGAGAAGGATGAGGGGTGACATGATAGAGGTTTATAAGATGATCAGGGGAATAGATAGGGTAGACAGTCAGAAACTTTTTCCCCGGGTGGAGCAAAGCGTTA
This sequence comes from Heterodontus francisci, assembly GCF_036365525.1. NCBI lineage: Eukaryota > Metazoa > Chordata > Chondrichthyes > Heterodontiformes > Heterodontidae > Heterodontus > Heterodontus francisci. Next base: position 39,311,574 of record NC_090379.1, read on the forward strand.
CAAGGGGTCATAAATTTAAGGTGAAGGGTGGGAGATATAAGGGGGATGTCAGGGGAAGGTTCTTTACCCAGAGAGTGGTCGAGGCATGGAATGCCTTGCCCGGGGAAGTTGTTGAGTCAGAAACTTTAGGGACTTTCAAAAGGCTTTTGGATAGGTATATGGATAAAGGAGAATGATGGGGTATAGATTAAATTGTCCTTGACAGAGGACAAAGGATCGGCACAACATTGTGGGCCGAAGGGCCTGTTCTGTGCTGTATGTTCTATGTTCTATGTTAAATGGAAAAGTCCTGGGGAAAATTGATGTCCAGAGAGATTTGGGTGTTCAGGTCCACTGTTCCCTGAAGGTGGCAACGCAGGTAAATAAAGTGGTCAAGAAGGCATACGGCATGCTTTCCTTCATCGGACGGGGCATTGAGTACAAGAGTTGGCAGGTCATGTTACAGTTGTATAGGACTTTGGTTCGGCCACATTTGGAATACTGCGTACAGTTCTGGTCGCCACATTATCAAAAGGATGTGGATGCTTTGGAGAGGGTGCAGAGGAGGTTCACCAGGATGTTGCCTGGTATGGAGGGCGCTAGCTATGAAGAGAGGTTGAGCAGATTAGGATTATTTTCATTAGAAAGACGGAGGTTGAGGGGGGACCTGATTGAGGTGTACAAAATCATGAGAGGTATTGACAGGGTGGATAGCAAGAGGCTTTTTCCCAGAGTGGGGGTTTCAATTACTAGAGGACACGAGTTCAAAGTGAAAGGGGAAAAGTTTAGGGGGGATATGCGTGGAAAGTTCTTTACGCAGAGGGTGGTGGGCACCTGGAACGCATTGCCAGCGGAGGTGGTAGATGCGGGCACGATGGAGTCTTTTAAGATGTATCTAGACAGATACATGAATGGGCAGGAAGAAAAGAGATACAGAACCTTAGAAAATAGGCGACATGTTTAGAGAGAGGATCTGGATCGGCGCAGGCTTGGAGGGCCGAAGGACCTGTTCCTGTGCTGTAATTATCTTTGTTCTTTGTTTGTTCTAATGGATTGAGTGCTGACAAATCAGTCTCATTTGGCATCTTCCTAGGGGTTAATAATTCATTAAATGTATTGCAAAATTCTACCATTTCATTTATTTTAAATTCCTCCTTACTACCAATAGTAGGGATGCTTATGTAGAGGTGTTGCCCAACTGTAAGTCTACCCAAACACCAACTTGAAAGCATTTAATAGTTGAATAAACTTCATAAGCAATTTATATGATTGGATGATTTCCTTTATATACGCTTTTGTTCATGAGCATTGGTTACTTTCTCAATAATGTAAAAATAGTTTGTTAGATCTTCCACATCCTGGGCCAGTTCATCTGTGGAAAGGAAGGAATGTCTTGTCACAATGTAAGCTTCACCAACATAGCATGTTGACCAGGAAAAGCCACAATAATGGAGATTCTAGTCACCATTAAGTTTTTGCTTTTTGAAGGGAGGAACATTGTATGGTTCTTAATTTTGTGTATTTCATTAATATACAATTGTAAGTGCACAATTTCATATTTTTTCTTGTAAAGTAGAACCAATATTATTGGAGGAGTTGAATGGTGATTTGTAAGTTTCTAAATTCAAAGTATTTATAACTTAAATTTTAATTTCAGAGAGCATTTGTCTTTTTGATTTAGGTTTGAGTGTCAGCGGTGATGTTTTCCTTAAGTTGAAAACTGATTCTTCACCTGTAGAAATACCCACTCTTGATCCTCCACAACTCGAATACAGCACTAGTATGAGGAAAAATCAAACTTCCAGCTCGCCAACCTCTGGTAAGGAGCAATTATTCAATCTAAAGTCAGAATTAAGATATAAAAGGGAGTATTTGATGGGATGTGAAACTTCCAGGCAAGTGCAATTTGTGTTATTGAATTGTGGAAGTGCAATAATGCTTTGAGGGACATAGTTAGGGTAGTTAGGAAGAAACTTTTTCCCTTAGCGGAGGTGTCGCTAACCAGATGGCGTAGGTTTAAGGTAAGGGGCAGGAGGTTTAGATGGGATTTGAGGAAAAGCTTTTTCACCCAGAGGGTGGTTGGAATCTGCAACACACTGCCTGAAGGGGTGGTAGAGGCAGGAACACTCACAACATTTAAGAAGTATTTGGATGAGCACTTGAAACTCCATAGCATACAAGGCTACGTGCCAAGTGCTGGAAAATGGGATTACAATAGATAGGTGCTTGATGGCCAGCATGGACACGATGGGCCGTAGGGCCTGTTTCTGTGCTGTATAACTGACTATGAACCCAGAACTGTTTCATGTATACAGTTGCTGCTTCATATTTGTCACTTTCCACAACTGTAGACATGAAAATATAAATTGTGTCTGGCTGGTGGTTTTGTAGTCCATTGAATGTCACGGCCTAGTTTCATCTCAGCCATTCTCTGTTTCTTGTGTCTGCTCTACATTAATTTCTCCATTTCTCATCTTTACCTTTTTTAATCTGTTGTTTTACTGTTCCTATAGTCTGCTAACTTAACATCAGTCTCCTTTCATTTATCTTGTAATGATGGAATCCAGTACAGGCCACATTGATCTTTAATAAAAGCATAAAATGCTGGAAATGTGTAACAGGTTAGTCAGCATCTGTAAAATAAAACATGGGTTATTGCAGTCCTTGACTACAGATGCTTTAAACAAAATTGGAGATTTTACATGAGATCTAAAACAGGGAATGAGAGAGTATGAGCAGCTAACATAAGAGGGAACCCAGAAGTCTTTTATGAACACAAAGTAAAAGGGTAGTCAAAGGAAGGGTGGGGACCGTTAGAAACCAAAAAGATGATCATCTTGTGGAGCTAGAGCGAGTGGCTGAGGTACTAAATTTGCATTTTGCATCTGTCTTCGCTCGCAAAGAGGATGCTGTCAATGTTCCTCAGAGGAGGAGGCAGTAACAATATTGGATAGGATAAAAAAAATAGATGGAGAATGGATTTAAAATGTTGGCAGTCTTCAAAGTAGAAAAGAGGGAATGCATCCTAGGTTACTGATGGAAGTAAGGGTGGAAATATGTGGAGGCTGTGGCCATAATCTTCATCTTCCTTGGTAGTGCCAAAGGACTGGAGGATTGCAAACTTTAGACCATTGTTTTAAAAAAGAAAGCGAAGAGGGATAAACCCAGCAACTGCAGGCCAGTCATTCTAATGTTGGTAGTGGAGAAACGTGGAGACAATCTGGGACAAAATTAATTTGCATTTTTAAAAGTTTCCCGCCTGTCATAGGATGATGCAGCACAGAAGGAGGCCATTTTCTTTATTGGATGAGGGACTTCAGTTATGTGGAAAGATTGAAGAAGCTGGTGGTGTTTTCCTGGAGCACAGAAGGTTATGAGGAAATTTGATGGTCATTGAAAATTATGAATGGTTTTGATAGAGTAAATAGAGTAAAACTATTTCCAGTGGCAAGAGAGTCAGTAAGCAGAGGACACAGATCTAAGAAAACCTTAAAAGTACTAGAGATGATATGAAGAAACATTGTTTTACACAGGAAGTTGTTGTGATCTGGAATGCACTGCCTGAAAGGGTGATAGAGCAGATTACAGAATTGGTACAGTGTGGAAGGAGTCCATTCAGCCCATCATGTCTGCACCAGCTCTCTGAGCAATTCATTTAGTGCCATTTCCCATCCTTCTCCCCATAACCCTGCACATTCCTCCTTTTCACATAACAGTCTAATTCCCTTTTGACTGCTCCACCACACTCTCAGGCAGTGCATTTCAAACTTTACTCACTGAGTGAAAAAGCTTTTCCTTATGTCACTTTTGCTGCTTTTGCCAATTATGTTAAATCTGTGTCCTTTGTTCTTGATCCTTTCACGAGTGGGAACAGTTTCTCCTTATCGACTGTGTCCAGACCACTCATGATTTTGAATATCTCCATCAAATCTCCTCTCAGCCTTCTTTTCTCCAAGGAAAGCAGTCCTAACTTCTCCAATCTGTCTTCATAACTGAAGTTCCTCATCCCTGGACCTATTCTCATGAACCTTTTCTGCACTCTCACCACTGCCTTCCATCCTTCCGAAAGTGCATTGCCCAGAACTGGATGCAATACGCCGAACAAGTGTCTTCTATCAGTTCAATATAACTTACTTGTCTCTTGTACTCTATGCCACTATTAATAAAGCCCAGGATACCGTCTCTGTCCTTCCCTCCCCCCCCTCCCCCCCCCCCCCGTCTCTTTCCTTCTTCCCCCCCCCCCCCCCCCGTCTCTTTCCTTCATCCCCCCCCCCGTCTCTTTCCTTCATCCCCCCCCCGTCTCTTTCCTTCATCCCCCCCCCGTCTCTTTCCTTCATCCCCCCCCCGTCTCTTTCCTTCATCCCCCCCCCCGTCTCTTTCCTTCATCCCCCCCCCCCAGTCTCTTTCCTTCTTCCCCCCCCCCAGTCTCTTTCCTTCTTCCCCCCCCCCAGTCTCTTTCCTTCTTCCCCCCCCCCAGTCTCTTTCCTTCTTCCCCCCACCCCCCAGTCTCTTTCCTTCTTCCCCCCCCCCAGTCTCTTCCCCCCTTCCCCCCCCCAGTCTCTTCCCCCCTTCCCCCCCCCAGTCTCTTTCCCCCCCCCAGTCTCTTTCCCCCCCCCAGTCTCTTTCCCCCCCCAGTCTCTTTCCCCCCCCCAGTCTCTTTCCCCCCCCCAGTCTCTTTCCCCCCCCAGTCTCTTTCCCCCCCCAGTCTCTTTCCCCCCCCAGTCTCTTTCCCCCCCCAGTCTCTTTCCCCCCCCAGTCTCTTTCCCCCCCCAGTCTCTTTCCCCCCCCAGTCTCTTTCCCCCCCCAGTCTCTTTCCCCCCCCAGTCTCTTTCCCCCCCCAGTCTCTTTCCCCCCCCAGTCTCTTTCCCCCCCCAGTCTCTTTCCCCCCCCAGTCTCTTTCCCCCCCCAGTCTCTTTCCCCCCCCAGTCTCTTTCCCCCCCCAGTCTCTTTCCCCCCCCAGTCTCTTTCCCCCCCCAGTCTCTTTCCCCCCCCAGTCTCTTTCCCCCCCCAGTCTCTTTCCCCCCCCAGTCTCTTTCCCCCCCCAGTCTCTTTCCCCCCCCAGTCTCTTTCCCCCCCCAGTCTCTTTCCCCCCCCCAGTCTCTTTCCCCCCCCCAGTCTCTTTCCCCCCCCCAGTCTCTTTCCCCCCCCCAGTCTCTTTCCCCCCCCCAGTCTCTTTCCCCCCCCAGTCTCTTTCCCCCCCCAGTCTCTTTCCCCCCCCAGTCTCTTTCCCCCCCCAGTCTCTTTCCCCCCCCAGTCTCTTTCCCCCCCCAGTCTCTTTCCCCCCCCAGTCTCTTTCCCCCCCCAGTCTCTTTCCCCCCCCAGTCTCTTTCCCCCCCCAGTCTCTTTCCCCCCCCAGTCTCTTTCCCCCCCCAGTCTCTTTCCCCCCCCAGTCTCTTTCCCCCCCCAGTCTCTTTCCCCCCCCAGTCTCTTTCCCCCCCCAGTCTCTTTCCCCCCCCAGTCTCTTTCCCCCCCCAGTCTCTTTCCCCCCCCAGTCTCTTTCCCCCCCCAGTCTCTTTCCCCCCCCAGTCTCTTCCCCCCCCAGTCTCTTCCCCCCCCAGTCTCTTTCCCCCCCAGTCTCTTTCCCCCCCAGTCTCTTTCCCCCCCAGTCTCTTTCCCCCCCCAGTCTCTTTCCCCCCCCAGTCTCTTTCCCCCCCCAGTCTCTTTCCCCCCCCCAGTCTCTTTCCCCCCCCAGTCTCTTTCCCCCCCCCAGTCTCTTTCCCCCCCCCAGTCTCTTTCCCCCCCCCAGTCTCTTTCCCCCCCCCAGTCTCTTTCCCCCCCCCAGTCTCTTTCCCCCCCCCAGTCTCTTTCCCCCCCCCAGTCTCTTTCCCCCCCCCAGTCTCTTTCCCCCCCCCAGTCTCTTTCCCCCCCCCAGTCTCTTTCCCCCCCCCAGTCTCTTTCCCCCCCCCAGTCTCTTTCCCCCCCCCAGTCTCTTTCCCCCCCCCAGTCTCTTTCCCCCCCCCAGTCTCTTTCCCCCCCCCAGTCTCTTTCCCCCCCCCAGTCTCTTTCCCCCCCCCAGTCTCTTTCCCCCCCCCAGTCTCTTTCCCCCCCCCAGTCTCTTTCCCCCCCCCAGTCTCTTTCCCCCCCCCAGTCTCTTTCCCCCCCCAGTCTCTTTCCCCCCCCCAGTCTCTTTCCCCCCCCCAGTCTCTTTCCCCCCCCCAGTCTCTTTCCCCCCCCAGTCTCTTTCCCCCCCCAGTCTCTTTCCCCCCCCCAGTCTCTTTCCCCCCCCCAGTCTCTTTCCCCCCCCCAGTCTCTTTCCCCCCCCCAGTCTCTTTCCCCCCCCCAGTCTCTTTCCCCCCCCCAGTCTCTTTCCCCCCCCCAGTCTCTTTCCCCCCCCCAGTCTCTTTCCCCCCCCCAGTCTCTTTCCCCCCCCCAGTCTCTTTCCCCCCCCCAGTCTCTTTCCCCCCCCCAGTCTCTTTTCCCCCCCCCAGTCTCTTTTCCCCCCCCCAGTCTCTTTCCCCCCCCCAGTCTCTTTCCCCCCCCCAGTCTCTTTCCCCCCCCCAGTCTCTTTCCCCCCCCCAGTCTCTTTCCCCCCCCCAGTCTCTTTCCCCCCCCCAGTCTCTTTCCCCCCCCCAGTCTCTTTCCCCCCCCCAGTCTCTTTCCCCCCCCCAGTCTCTTTCCCCCCCCCAGTCTCTTTCCCCCCCCCAGTCTCTTTCCCCCCCCCAGTCTCTTTCCCCCCCCCCAGTCTCTTTCCCCCCCCCAGTCTCTTTCCCCCCCCCAGTCTCTTTCCCCCCCCCAGTCTCTTTCCCCCCCCCAGTCTCTTTCCCCCCCCCAGTCTCTTTCCCCCCCCCAGTCTCTTTCCCCCCCCCAGTCTCTTTCCCCCCCCCAGTCTCTTTCCCCCCCCCAGTCTCTTTCTCCCTCCCCCCTGCTCCAATACTGTTAAATTCTCCTCAGTAGTTATAATTCAAAAGAGAATTGGATGAATACTTGAAGGGAAAAAATACAGGTCTATAGGAACGAGCAGGGGAGTGGAATTAATTGGATTGCTCCACCAAAGAGCCAATGCAGGCACTGTGGGCCAAAAATCCTCCTCCTGTATCATCCTCTGATAGATGGGAAAATAATTTCAAGTGATGATGTGGAAACCGGGCATTCCCATCAATATCAGAAGGAATTCTGTAAGAAAGTGTCTTTAAAAATTGAGAACAGCAAAAAAGATTTTAGAATGGCTTCTTTTAACCTTACATTGAAGCTCCAAGCTTTCAGACGGAGAGTTAAGAACATAATTGATTTGTATTTTCAGTGTTTTTGCAAAGTACGATCCTTCCTTCAAAATGTTTTTTAATTCATGTGTTCTATACACGTCTCAAAGTTTGTGTTATTTAAAACTGGATCCAAAATGGTGTGCAATGAAAATGAACAAAATCTATGTGACTTTACAAAATTACTTGCAAAGTTTTCTTTTAGGAGCAGGGAGTGCTGCAGGTCCCAGATCATCCTGCAGGGATCAAACAACACCAGTTTTACCTAGTCCAGAGGTTGTAGATTCTTCTGAATTAAGACCTTTCTCCAAACCAGACCTTGCACTTTCAGAAGCTCTTAAACTTATATCTGAGGAAGACTGGTATGGAATGAATAGTTTTTTGTTTAACATTAGAATTTTCTGTATTGTAGTTATTCTGTGTTGTGGTTATATGATCTCAATCATATCAGCCAAGTTTTCATATTCTATATTAAAACTGGTAATAAACCTAATTTTAGATATCTGTAACCAATAATAGGTTTGTAAGTGGCCAGCTGAGTAAGAGATTATTACATTTAGTTATATATGATATATGGTCTTATTTAAAATTTATACCATTCACTTATTTAAAATAGGCACTATATTATACCTTCGGTTTTCTTGTGGGCTGCTTCAGTGGTATTGAAATGCATCCCAGAGTGGTTCCACAGAAAATGAGAAGCTGTGTCTTAGGATGGCCTGAGAGCTAATCTGGAACCATCTAATCAAAATTCTAATGAATACATTTTACTTTAAAAAGAATGACAGAGTACTTATAACACAAAGTACTGATTTCCTCCCCTTACACCCCACTAAGATTTTCTTGCTTTTAACATTACATTAGAGGGCATTGGATGAGATTGTATTGTCGAACTTTTTAAAATAGCACTTTTCTTTTGATCTTCCTAGTGTTTATCATTGGTACCTGGAACCTAATTTAGTATTACTAATTCACTTTTCCTATGCTTTCACAGGGAGAAGAAAATTGAAGGCATCAATTGTATTCAGTGTCTGTCTACATACCATTCAGATGTGTTAGCAGTAAGACTACACGAGGCCGTCTTTGCTGTTGTTCAAGAGGTTGTTATTTTAAGCATTTCTCATGAGAATTTAATGACTATACTATGATAAAAATGTGTTCAAATAAAATTTCAGCATCAAAATTGATGCCGCAGTGTGAAAAATAGATGTTGGTAACATTTTTCATATGGTTGCAAAATCATCCTAACTGCATGGCAAATGTCATAAATTTTACTGAAAATGAGAGCACGTGAAATTAAGGGTAGCCTTTTGACGTGGCTTGGAAATAAGTTGGGAGGTAGGAAACAGAATGGAGATGAAGAGAACAAACTCTGATTGGCAGGATGTGAAAAATGGTGTTCCTCTAGGAACTGTTCTGGGACCTCAACTTTTAATCATATTTCCTAATGATTGTGATGAAGAAATAGAGAGTTGCACATCCAAGATTACAGATGACACTAAGTTAGGAGGGACATTCAGTAGTGCAGATGGAAGCTGGACCTTGCACATGATTTATGCAATGTTGGCCCTTATCTTAAGGGTGCCATAATACAGAGGGGAGGAAGTTATGTTTCATTGTATAGAGTCTTAGTCGGACCTTATCTGGTCTACTGCATTCTGTTTAAGGGCACCACAGCTCAGGAAGGATATATTTGCCTTGGAGGAGGTGCAATGTGGATTCACCAGAATTATATTTGGGCTTTACAATGGTTACATCATGAGGGTAGGTTGCATAAAATTGGTTTTTATTACCTTGAGTTTAGAAGGTTGAGAGTTAATCTAATCAAGATGTTTAAAATGATCAAAGAGCATGATAAAGGAGGTACAAAAACTATTTCCTCTGGTTGAGGAATCAAGAACAGTGGGGCATAAGTTAGAGTTGACAGAAATCAGGAGCCACTTCTTAATACAAAGTGTAGTAGAAATCTGGAACATTCACCTCCCAAAAGGCTGTGGACGCTAGGATAATTGGAGCTTTCAAGACAGAGATTTTTGTCAGGCAACAGATTTGGGGTAAAGGTGGATAAATGCAGTTGAGGTGCAAATCAGCCACAATCTAATTGAATGGTGGCTGAATTGTCAATTCCTGTTCCTAATATTCTTAAAATCAATTGAAACCCTCCTGTTTATTCAAGTAGTGTATGTTCTTTAAAAATACAAATAATACAGTGAGAGCCCCAAACATATAAATTGTAATGGTATCAGTTATAAATTTCAATTCTGCTTTTGAGAATCTTTTTGGTTAGCATCATTGGTCTTTCCTCTAAGTGGAGCTGCATCCTTCACAGTTTGGAGCTTACTTTTATGACTCAATATCCAGATATATACCATAATCCTAGAGAGATCCCCTCTCTGTCCACCCTGCCCCCTCCCCCAACTGCTAGATAAATGGCTGAGGGCAATTCCCTAATCTCCATTCTGGCCAGGAATGGTGGTATGCATATGTATATGCAGCCTTAAATCTAGGTTGATACTCCAATGGACTATCAGAGAAAGGGTACTGCATTTTTGGAGGCCAGCTTTTGGATGAATTACTAAACAAAATCTTTCTCTGCTTGTCGCCCCAACCCACATACCCACTAATGTCCTAGCCAGTGTTCTTCCTAACACCAGCAAAAACAGATTATCTGGTTGTTAACCTAATTTGCTGTTTGTGGGACCTTGCTATATTTGCCTACCTAACAGTGACTCACTTCAAAAGTAATTAATTTGCTGCAAAACACCATAGAACATGCAGAGTATGTTCAAGGTGCAATATAAATGCAAATTCGTTTCCTTCTGCCCCTTTTTGATATCGGAAATAGAGCAGGGGTAGGCCATTTGGCCCCTCGAGCCTGCTCCGTCATTCAACTAGATCATGGCTGATCATCTACCTCAGTGCCATTTTCCCACACTATCCCTATATCCCTTGATATCTTTAATCTCCAAAAATCTATCGATCTCTGTCTTGAACATACTCAGTGACTGAGCTTCCACAACCCTCTGGGATCAAGAATTGCAAAGACTCGGCACTCTGTGAAGAAATTCCTCCTCATCTCAGAATAAGAGGTAGGGCCAGGGGAAACATCCTTCCTGCATCAACTGTTGAGCCCTGTAAGAATTTTGTATGCTTCAATGAGATCACCTCTCATTCTTCTAAAATCTAGAGAATACAGACCCAGCCTCCTCAATCTCTCCTCCTAGGACAATCCTGCCATCCCAGGAATCAGTCTGGTTAACCTCCGTTGCATTCCCTCTATGGCAAGTATATCCTTCCTTAGGTCAGTAGACCGAAACTGTATGCAACACTCTAGGTACGGTCTCACCAAGGCTCTATACAATTGCAGCAAGACTTCTTTACTCCTGTACTCAAACCCTTTTGCAATAAAGGCCAACATACCATTTGCCTTCCTAATTGCTTGCTGCACCTGCATGTGAGACTGGGGAGTTAATTGTGGGGAACACAGAAATGGCGAAGACACTAAATCAGTATTTTGCCTCAGTTTTCACGGTGCAGGACACTAGTATCATCCCAATAGTAACAGGTAATGCAGAGGTTATAGGAAGGGAGGAGCATAGAACAATCATCATCACTAGGGAAAACGTCCTGAGCAAACTATTGGAATTGAAGGCAGACAAGTCCCCAGGGCCTGATGGAAGTGGCAGCGGAGATAGTGGATCCATTGATTATAATATTCCAAAATTCCCTGGATGCGGGAAAAGTTCCAGTGGATTGGAAAAATGTTAATATAAGGTCCTTATTCAAATAAGGAGGGAGGCAGAAAGTAGGAAACTGTAGACCAGTTAGTTTAACATCTGTCGTAGGGAAATTGTTAGAATCCATTATTAAGGAAGTAATAACAGGAAATTTAGAAAGTCAAAACGCAATCCATCAGAGTCAGCATGGTTTTATGAAGGGTAAATCGTGTTTGACTAATTTGCTAGCTGTAACTGTAAGCTGTAACAACTAAAGTGGATAATGGGGATCCTGTAGATGTAGTATATCTGGACTTCCAGAAGGCATTTGATAAGGTGCTGCACAAAAGGTTAATACACAAGGTAAGATCATGTGGGGTTAGGGGCAATTTATTAGCTTGGATAGAGAATTGGCTAACCAACAGAAAACAGAGTCGGGATAAATGGGTCCTTTTCTGGTTGGCAAGATGTATTTAGTGGGGTGCCACAGGGTTCTGTCCTCCGATACCAACTATTTACAATCTATATTAATGACTTGGATGCAGGGATAGAAGGTACTATAGCCAAATTTGCAGATGGCACTAAAATAGGAGGGATAGTAAATTGCAATAAAGAAATAAGAAATTTACAAATGGATATGGCTGGTTAGGTGAATGGGCCAAAATTTGGCAGATGGAGTTTAACGTGGATAAGTGTGAGGCTATCCATTTTGGTCGGAAGAATAGAAAGGCAAATTATTATCTAAATGGAGAGAAACTTCAGAGTGCTTCGGTGCAGAGGGATCTGGGTGTCTTCGTGCGTGAATTGCAGAAAACTAGTATGCAGGTAATAAGTAAGGCAAATGGAATTTTGGCATTTATTGCTAAAGGAATAGAGTATAAAAGTAGGGAAGTGTTGCTGCAACTGTACAAGGCATTAGTGAGACTGCACCTGGAGTATTACGTACAGTTTTGGTCCCCTTACTTGAGGAGGGATGTAGTTGCATTGTAGGCAGTTCAGAGGAGGTTCACTAGATTGATTCCAGCGATGAGGGGTTTGTCTTATGAAGAGAGATTGAGCAGTTTAGGCCTTTACTCGCTGGAGTTTAGAAGAATGAAAGGAGATCTAATTGAGGTATATAAGATGATTAAAGGGATTGACAAAATAGACGTAGAGAGGATGTTTCCTCTGGTGGGGCAATCTTGAACAAGCGGTCATAGTTTTAGGATAAGGGGTAGCAGATTTAAAACAGATGAGGAGAAATTACTTCTCTCAAAGGGTTGTGAGTCTGTGGAATTCACTACCCCAGAGTGCGGTGGATGCCGGGACATGGAGGAGATGGACAGATTTATGAAGAATGGGCAGGAAAGCGAGTTGAGGCCGAGATGGGAGCAGCCATGATCGTATTGAATGGCGGAGCAGGCTCGAGGGGCTGAATAGCCTACTACTCCTCATAGTTCTTATGCACAACGACAATCAGTTCCCTTTGGACATCAACACTTCCCAATCTCTCCCCTTTTAAGAAATACTCTGCATTTCTGTTTTTCCTACCAGAGTGGGTAACTTCACATTTTTCTACATTATATGCCATCTGCCATGTTCTTGCCCACTCACTTGGCCTGTCTAAATCCTATTGAACCCACTTTGCATCCTCCTCACAACTCACATTCCCACCTAGTTTTGTGTCATCAGCTAACTTGGAAATGTTACATTTGGTCCCCACGTCCAAATCATTTATATAGATTGTTAACAGCTGTGGCCCAAGCGCTGATCCTTGCAGTACCCAACTAGTCACTGCCTGCCAACCTGAGAATGACCCATTTATTCTTATCTCTATTTTCTGCCTGTTAACCAAATCTCAATCCATGCCAGTATATTACCCCAATCCCATGTGCTCTAATTTTGCTTACTAACCTCTTGTGTGGGACCTTATAGAAAGCCTTCTGAAAAATCTCAATGCACCACATCCACTGGTTTCCCCCTTGACCGAGTTACATCCTCAAAAAACTCCAACAGGTTTGTTAAACATGATTTCCCTTTCATAAATCCATGTTGACTCTGCCCAATCCCACTGTTATATTCTGTGTCCATCCTTTATAATAGATTCTAGCAATTTCCCTGCTACTGTCAGGCAAACAGGTCTCCAATCCCCCGTTTTCTCTCTCCCTCCTTTCTTAAATAGTGGGGTTACATTTACTACTTTCCAATCTTCATGAACCGCTCCAGAATCTATAGAATTTTGTTAGATGACCACCAATGCATCTACTGTCTCTACAGCCACCTCTTTCAACACTCTGGGATGTAGATCATCCGGTCCAGGTGATTTATCAACTTTCAATTCCATTAATTTCTCCAGTACTACTTTGTTTACAAATACTAATTTCAGTTCCTCATTCTCACTAGTCACTTGGTTCTCTAGTATTCCTGGGAGTTTTTTTGTATCTTCCTCTGTGAAGACAAACGCAAAGTTTCCAGTGTTTCTTGTTTTTATAACACACAGTATTTGTTTAGTATCTCTGCTATTTCCTTATTCCCCATTATAAATTCCCCTGACTGCCTGTAGTGGGCCCACATTTGTCTTTGCTAATCTAATGTTACTACTTCTATGTTTTATGTTTTTCCTTTGATTCTTGTTGATGATTCTTGTTGATCTGCTTTGCATAGAGATCAAAAGGGTTGATTGTGAGCATTAAATATTGTTTTACGTTTTTATGTATTTTATTCTGTACAGTAGTCTAACTTGATTATTTAAAAAAAAACAAACACCTTTCCCCAGTACTTAACTTAAATGTCAAATACTCTTGAAATTCAGTTCCCAGCCTCGGTCACTCTGCAGCCACGTCTCTGTAATGGCAATTAGATCATACATGTTTTCTTCTATATGTGCTGAAAATTCATCTACCTTGTTGCGAATGCTGTGTGCATTCAGATAGAATGCCTTTAATTCTTTTTATTACTTTCACAGCCTTGTCTGCTGGCACACTGTTAAGTTTGTATGCTCTGTCCTTTCCTGCCACACACACATTATCATTACCTAATTGCTACCCTGCTCTCTTGCCTTCTCTTCTCTAAATTATCACATTTTCTCTTACTTGATCCCTTGCCCCCATTGTTTAGTTTAAAGTTTAATATTGTAAAATTAATAATTTCAGAATAAAATTTAAATTTTTTCATAAACTGTATTTTCAGAATTGATTTTTATTTCTTCACAGGATTTGGGCATTCCTAATTGCTCTTAAGAAGATGGTGGTGAGCTGCCATCTTGAATACAGCTGAGTGGCTTGATAGGCAAGAGGGCAGTTTACAGTCAGCCACATTGCTGTGGGTCTGGAGTCTCACACAAGCTAGACTGGCTAAAGACTGCATATTTCCTTCCCTGAAGGATGTTAATGAACCAGATGGGTTTTTAATGACAATCCAGTAGTTTCATTACTGATAAATTCCAGATTTGTTTACATAATTGAATTTAAATTCCCCAGCTGCCATGGTGGGATTGAACTCGTGTTTCTAGATCATTAATACAGGCCTCTGGATTACTAGTCCAGCAGCAAACACTGAATTCTCTAAAATTAACTATGTATTTCCTATTTGCAGGTGAAAAACCTACGCTCCGGTGTTTCACGAGTAGCAGTGCTCTGCTTAGGAGACATGTTCACAGTTTTCAAGAAGAATATGGATCAGGAGCTGGACAGAAGTGTTAAAATCCTTTTGCACAAAGCAAGTGAATCTAATGCCTTCATACGAGAGGATGTGGACAAAGCACTGAATGCAATGGTCATGAATGTTACCCCAGCACGAGCACTTTCATCCTTGATAAATGGCGGACTGAAGTAAATATAACACTTATTTTAATATGTATATTTAATAGGAAAATTTTACTATGTTTCATGCATTTCCTTTGATTCTTGTTAATGATTCCAGTTGATATGCTTTGCTTAGAAATCAAAAGGGTTGATTGTTAACATTAAATATTGTTTTATGTTTCTATGTATTTCATGTACAATAGTCTAACTTCATTGTTTAAAAAAAAAATCAGACACCTTTCCCCTCGTACAGTCTCTTTCCAATTTTTCAATACCATAGAAAGTTCCCTGACCAGGCAAATGTCAACTCTTTGCTCCCATTGTCTCTGTCTGATTCTCTAGATTGCTCCCATGAGCATGTGAAACCATTTTTCAGACAATACTAGAATAGTTTTTCAGCCCGAGTCTGAGATCGTTATGTAACATTTTTTTGAATTTTTAGTCCACCTTAAGTAAAATTCCCCTTTTAAAAATATGGTAACTTACGGAAGCTGTTTCTTACCATCCTGGTGCCTATCTGCCTACCATGTTCATTATCGGTGATTTAAAAAAAAAAATAATTCTTGCAATTTGGGTGCCACTGATGCGGCTGACATTTCTTCACTGAACATTTGATACAACTGAATGGTTTGCTAAGCCTTTCAAGGGCAGTTAAGAATCACCACGTTGGTGTGACCAACAAAGTCACAGTGACCATTAATGTATTCAGATTCTCCAACTCCCATGGTAGGATTTGAACTTGAGTTCTCTGCATTATTGTGCAGGCCTCTAGAATACTCATCCAGTAACGTGATAATTCTCTAATGTGGATAGTCATTCAATAAACACAGAACTCCAGAACCAGCCACACACCTACCAAAGCTGTTCCAGTACAGCTACGACACTGGCCTCTACCCAGCAATGTGGAAAATTGATCAGTTGTGTCCTATGCCCATAAAACAGGACAAATCCAACCCAGCCAATTACCGCTCTATCAATCTACTCCCAATCATCAGCAAAGTGATGGAAGGGGTGGTCAGCGGTGCTATCAAGCTGCATTTGCTCAGCAATAACCTGTTCACTGACACTCAGTTTGGGTTCCGCCAGGGCAGTTCAGCTCCTGACCTCATTACAGCCTTGGTTCAAACATGGACAAAAGAGCTGAACTCCAGAATTGAGGTGAGAGTGACTGCCTTTGACATCAAGGCAGCATTTGACAGAGCATGGCATCAAGGAACCCTAACAAAACTGGAATCGGGGGGGAAAACTATCTGCTGGTTGGAGTCATACCCAGCACAAAGGAAGATGGTTGTGTTTGTTGGAGGTCAATCATCTCAGTCCCAGGGCATCACTACAGGAGCTCCTCGGGGTCGTGTCCTCGGCCCAACCATCTTCAGCTGCTTCATCCATGGCAGTGGCGCAGTGGTTAGCACCGCAGCCTCACAGCTCCAGCGACCCGGGTTCAATTCTGGGTCCTGTCTGTGTGGAGTTTGCAAGTTCTCCCTGTGTTTGTGTGGGTTTCCTCCCACATGCCAAAGACTTGCAGGTTGATAGGTAAATTGGCCATTATAAATTGCCCCTAGTATAGGTAGGTGGTAGGGAAATATAGGGACAGTTGGGGATGCGGTAGGAATATGGAATTAGTGTAGGATTAGTATAAATGGGTGGTTGTTGGGCGGCACAGACTCGGTGGGCCGAAGGGCCTGTTTCAGTGCTGTATCTCTAAACTAAACTAAACAATGTAAGGTCCGAAGTGGGGATGTTCGCTGATTGCACAATGTTCAGCACCATTCATGACTCCTCAGATACTGAAGCAGCCCATGTCCGTATGCAGCAAGACCTGGACAGCATCCAAGCTTGGACTGGTAAGTGTCAAATAACATTCGTGCCACACAAGTGCCAGGTGATGTCCATCTCAAACGAGAGAATCTAACCATTTCCCCATGACGTTTAATGGCATTGCCATTGATGAATCCCCCACTGTGAACATTTTGGGGTCACCATTGACCAGAAACTGAACTGGAACAGCCACATAAATGCTGTGGCTACCAAGAGCAGGTTAGAGGCTGAGAATTCTGTGGCGAGTAGCTCACCTCTTGTCTCCCCAATGCCTGTCCACCATCTACAAGGCACAAGTCAGGAGTGTGAGGGAATACTCTCCACTTGCCTGGATGGGTGCAGCTCCAACAACACTCAAGAAGCTCGACACCATCCAGGACAAAGCAGCCCGCTGATTGGCACTCCTACCACCGCCTTCAACATTCACTCTATCCACCACAGATGCAGTTTCAGCAATGTGTGCCATCGACTAGGTGCATTGCAGCAACTCACTCGGGCTGCTTCGACAGCACCTTCCAAACCCGCGACTTCTACCACCTAGAATGACAGGGCAACAGATGTATGGGAACACCCCTCCAAGCCATACACCATCCTGACTTGGAACTTTATCACTGTCACTGGGTCAAGATCCAGGAACTCTCTTCCTAACAGCACTGTTAGTGTACCTACATCCCAAGGACTGCAGCGGTTGAATAAGGCAGCTCACCATCACCTTCTCGAGGCCAATTAGGGATGGGCAATAAATGCTGTCCTAGCCAGTGCGCCCACATCCCCTGAATGAATTTACAAAACAATACTGGAATTTAGGAAGGGAAAAAAATCAAGGGTAGCAAGTTTAATACATGTAGAAGCTGAAAGTTGGACTGTAAATTAGTGTTTTTTTTCCTTCTGTGATGTTGGGTTAAGGAAGGAGGAAGAAATTGAGTTGTCAGGTTCAGGACCTTAACCAAAGTCTGTTTAACTTGGGTTTGAAGCCTATGCCACATAAAATTTCAAATCCGGGACAGGGCTTTGGTCAAATATCTGTATTGCGCTTCAGATGTTAAATCTGTGACTGCATAAGCTGATAACCCAAAATATGGCTTCTGTCAAATATGTCTCTTTGTGAGCCAGTGTTTTAAAAAATTATGTTTGCCCATGCAGTTAATAAATAAAGCCTTTGTTTTGTACTGTTGAAGTCCAGTTGATGGTCTCTAGTTGACATAACTGAAGATGGCCATATGAGAGAGTCATATGGTAGTTGAAAGAATATTTGTTGCCCTCGTCATTTTTCTCTGCCAATTTTTCTCCCCTACCCTCATCTCCCAAAGGTTGTTTGCTTGGTACAAAAACAAGAAATGCTGGAATCACTCAGCAGGTCTGGCAGCATCTGTGGAAAGTGAAGCAGAGTTAACGTTTCGGGTCAGTGACCCTTCTTCGGAACTGGGTTCAGTTCCGAAGAAGCAGTTCCGAAGAAGGGTCACTGACCCGAAACGTTAACTCTGCTTCTCTTTCCACAGATGCTGCCAGACCTGCTGAGTGATTCCAGCATTTCTTGTTTTTGTTTCAGATTTCCAGCATCCGCAGTATTTTGCTTTTATTTTGTTGTTTGCTTGGTGACTGGTTGATTTTGTAGTTAATAAGATTTGCCAGTGGGTAACTTAATAGCATAACTCCATAGAAACCTGATTAATTTTCCTTTTCAATAGATCTTTAATTGTATCTTCATTGCTTTCTTCAGCCATCTTAATGCTGTGGTAAGAAAATGTACAGCGCAGCATCTTGCCAATGTAGTGGAGCGAATGGGAGCGGGACGGCTTTTATCTGGGATGAAAGATATAACTGATCGGATTGTACACGCGGTAGTAAAATTTGCACAGGATGGATCGCAGGAAACTAGGCAAGTAAATGTCTTTTAATGATTTTTATTGAACAATGTAGTGATTCAACTTAGACCAAGGATCTGGGGCTGATTCAGTTGTTCCCAGGACACTAATTTTTATATGGAATGTATAGCATAGAAACTGGCCATTTGACCTAGCTGGTCTATGTCTTAGCTTATACTCCAAACAGGGATCCAGACACGCTAATTACCTGTTTCCACCCTGCCTCCTTTATTCTCCCTCAAGTCTGTATCAAACATCCCCTTAAATGTGTCAATGCTATCTGCTTCAACCATTCCATTTGGCAGTGAGTTCCATAATCTCACCGCTCTGTAAAGAAATTCCTTCTAAATACTTCATTTGCTTTGATAGTAGCGATCTTAAATTTATGGCCCCATGTTCTAGATTCGTTCACAAGTGGAAACAGTCTCTCCACATCCACCCTATTGAATCCCTTTATAATTTTGACCTCTAACAGGTCTCCTCTTAGTCTGCTCAATTGTTCCTGTTAGTTACATTCTCTGAATTTTGGTAACATCCTTGTAGATCTTTTCTGCACTTTCTCCAATGCTTTAATATCCTTTGTGTGGCATGGAGACTAGAACTGTACACAGTATGCCAAGTGTAGTCTAGCCAAGTCTGGAATTGGGCTTCTGTGAGAATAGTAACTGAGCCAAGCTGACCAAAAGTGGATGAACAGAGAAAAAATGCAAAGTAAATTAAATTAGCTGTTAATGAGGGTGAATGTTTTCACATAGATGGGAAAGAAATTCTAACTTCTTAATCCTCTTCTTGAATTCTGATGTGTAAGTATTATTCAAGAGCAATAGTAGATGTTCTGTTATTTAGTAACATAGCCTGGCCGCAATGTCCAGTCTAAATATTTTTCATTATGTGCTGTCGCTTTTGTTTGAATGCACGGTACCTTTAAATTTTTTGCGCATCCATGCATGCACGATATCTTAAAGGGGAACAACTTGTGAGTGGCCTGTTATGGTACCTTTGGGGTTTCTATTTGGCTGTGTGCGCAACTTACAAGGACAATTGTCTGGCACTCCAGAAGGAAGATTTCTCAATCTTGTAAAACTATTTAACAAGATTAGGAAATTCAACTGCTTGCCTGCTAATCAAATTTTTTTTATTGAGTATCAAATAGATTTTAAATTTTTCATTAGATTGAAACCTGTTAATATTAGTAGGGTGTACCCTGTTTGGCTTTCAGTTTTGTCAAAGTATCTAACACACTGAAATTCTGACTGTAGTTCATTATCCCTGGGTTACATACTCTTTATTTTGGTAATTAAAATTAAAATATTGAAATGTCATAACTCAGTCTTTGTAGATGATGCTGTGACCTCTTCCCGTATTGCAGATACTATGGACGCAAGATGCTGTTTGTTATGATGTCTCACCATGATTTTGACAAATTGCTTGAAAAGCATTTGCCACCCAGAGACCTGCCTTATATTCGAGATACTGTTACTCATCTTCGGCAAAAGGTACAATACAGTTAGATTTAGGGACCTCAGTCGACAGTTGTCATTCCTAATCCAGATATTTGAAAATATCTTTGCCACTCTATTTAAAAAAAAAAGTTATGCTATAACTTTAAACTAATCGTTGTTTGCTTTTTTGTCACCTAGACATACTTTATTTTTTTTTTTCTGTAAGGGCCTTGGAGAAATGCCGTTAGATACCCCATCAGCAAAGGGCAGACGATATCCTGGTAGTGGAGGGAGCATGAGAGCTTCATCCAGCTCCAGGGAAGTACAAAGTTTAACAGGAAGGTATTATCAAATTTACTTTACAGTTAATCAGTAACTGATTCTTTGCAAAAACAGCCTTGTAATGTAGTGGATGAGTTTGTAGTTTTTCTAATGTAGGTGGACTTTGATATAATTTTATAATCAATGCAGTGTGTAGAATGCATCATGTCAATGCAACTATTGTAATATACAGAATGGTGGGGGGGGTGGAGGCTCTGCGGAATTGAATCTGGTATCTTGCTTCCATATATTATCTGCAAGTTCCATTCATTAATTTGTTATCGTTACTAGAAAGTGTAACAATACTCATTTGGTTTAAAATATTTTTTTCTCTAAATTGTCTTGTATATCTTCAGTTGATGTGTGTTGATGAAGGGTCAAATGCTAGAAAGTATGAAACTCTTCCCAGCTGGGCATTTCTACTGCTTTGGGGTTTCTTTGCTCTTTCTTTGTCTTCTCACTTGTTTTCACCCTCTGAAAAAGTCCTACTGATTTATCTTTGGGAGTCCCTATACTTAATTAAAATTATATATGTTTGTAACTTGAGTATTGTATGATACTGGGCAATTTTTCATTGTTGCAGAATCTAGTGGCTGCAAAAAAAACACTTTATTCTTCTGTACTATGATGCAGATCGGAACAGAAATTGTAACCATAGCGACACAGTAGTACTGGTGTATCTCAGGAAGAAATCAAAAACATTTCCACAGCTACTACTTCCCACAAAAGTATAGTGTTGAAAATTAAATCTGAATTTTTGTTTGTGGGGGTGCGGGGGGGGGCTAATTTTTAATTTTCATTTCATAGCTCCTGATTGAAGTAATAGGAACTTATTCATATTGGTCATTTTTAAGGCTGCCTGAAGTAAAGGTGCTCCCTAACTGCAGTTGAGTGCAGTATATAGGGTTGTCAATTAATGATGTTAGTTGTATAGCAGATAGCGCCACTAAGGAAAATCAAACCGAGTCTTTAGCATCAAACCCACTTTAAAATGTACAATTTAAAAAAGGGCAAATGTAACTTTTTCCTAATGCAGATCATTTTTGAGACCCTTTTTATAATGTGAACATACCTTAGGTTGCATTTTGGATTTACAGGAAACTCTTCAAATATGAAATTAAAATTGTATGGTTGGATTTTAATTCATAACAGGGATATTGCAGAAGGAGCAGTGAATTTACGTGATTATACATGGAGACCATCTCCACGCAATTTGATGGAAAATGCAGAGTATCTCAAGGAAATTACAGGCCTATTGGGTGCAAAGGACTTTCGGGATCGTAGCCGAGGAATCGAGCAGTTATTAACAGATTGTCGAAACAATCCAGACCTTGTTATAATTAACATTGTTAAGGTAATCTAGGAACAACAATTTAACCCATCACTGTGACAAATGAATAATTGAAACTTAATGGTTTCTGAATCATCAATCTTGCTTTCGAAATTGTAGTTTCTGTAATGCGGGTGTGTAGCAAAAAGGAGAGATCATACCATAGTTCAGACCATAATTCTGTTAATTGACCTTCATTTCTTTTCCAAAAATCAATTGTTTTATAAGAGCATATTTTATGTCAAAACATAATTAAATAACTTGTGCCGTGTATTATATTCCAATTACACAAACCAGTCTCGGTATATGAATCTGGATTTAGCAAGACGAGCCTTATTTTTTTTTTGTTTATTTTGTCCTTCCCAGTCAAACAATAAAAGTTACATGCAAAATAACTGACTGGCATTGTGGAGCAGTTCACTGTCCTTTTACTTCTGTGACCTGATTCCATAGCCAATGAGAATCTTTGTGCCACTTACAAGGGTTTTGCCTGAAATGTCTGGCCAATCTCTTTTTTTTTTCACAGAACCACACAGAATATACAGTACTAGCCAGTCCATTTTTTTTAAAAATTCGTTCATGGGATGTGGGCGTCGTTGGCTAGGCCAACATTTGTTGCCCATCCTTAATTGCCCTTAAATTGACCTAGCAAGCCACTCAATTCAACAGTCAACCACATTGCTATAGGCGATGTAGGCCAGACCAGGTGAGGATGGCAGATTTACGTCCATAAAGATGAACCAGATGGGTTTTTACAACAACAATAGACAATGCTTCCTTTTAATTCCAGATTTTTATTAAATGAATTCACATTTCACCATTTGCCATAGTGGGATTCAGACCCATGTCCCCAGAGCATTAGCCTGGGGGTCTAGATTACTAGTCCAGTGACACTACCAATACGCCACTGCCTCCAGTGCTTGTGCTCCAATTGAGCTTCCTCCCATCCTTCCTTGTCCCTCTATTCCTCATAATGCTTAATGTTTATCTAGCCTCTTAAATGCATCTATACAATTTACCTCAACCACTCCATGTGGTAGCGCGATCTACATTCTCACCACTCTCTGGGTAAAGAGGTTACTTCGGAACTCCCTATTTGATTTCTTGGTATCTATCATATTAATTGCCTCTAAATTTGCTCATCCCCATAAGTGAAAATAGTCATTTGGTAGTACAGAACTTGAGTATTTTCAGCAATACTTAAGTGAAAATACTTTCTCTGTCCACTCTATCAAAACCTTTAATAACCGTAAAGACCTCTATTCAGTCACCCCTCTGCCTTCAAGTTCATCCTTTCCTGCTGGGTATAATCTCTCATTTCTAGTATCCTTATAAATCTTTTTGAATCCTCGAGTCCTTTTTATAAAATCACAGAATCACAGAATATTACAGCAGAGGGAGGCTATTTGGCCCATCAAGTTTGTGCTGGCCCTTCCAAAGAGCAATCCAGTGAGTCCCACTCCTCCACTCTTTCCCCATAACCTGCAATATTTCTTCCCCTTCAAGTATTTATGCAATTCTATTTTGAAGCCTACTCATAGAAATCATTGAAAATTTACAACACAGAAGAAGGCCACTCGTCCTATGGTGTCCATGCCGGTTGACAAAGAGCTTCCCTGCCAAATCCAACATTCGTGCACTTGGTCCGTAGTCCTGCAGATTACAGCTCTTCAAGCAGACATCCAAGTCCTTTTAAAATGCGGCAAGAGTTTCTGCCTTTACTATCCTTTCAGGCCCCTACCAGCCTCTGGGTGGAAAAAATGTTTCCTCATCTCTCTAATCCTTCTACCAGTTAGTTCAAATCTATGCCCCCTAGTTTTTGACCCCTCTGCTAAGGTAAATAGGTCATCCCTATTTATCTTAAGCCCCTCATAATTTTATACACTGCAATTAAGTCACCTTTCATCCTTCTCTGTTCCAAGGAAAACAACGCCAGTCTATCCAATCTTTCCTCCTAGTTAAAATTTTCCAGTCCTGGCAACATCCCCATAAATCTCCTCTGCATACCCTCCAGTGCAATCACATCTTTCCTGTAATGTGGTCACCAGAACTGTTTGCAGTATACAGTACTGAAGCTGTGGGCTAACTAGTGTTGTATACAATTCTAGCATAACCTCCCAGCTCTTATATTTTATTCCTCAGCTAATGAAGAAAAGCATGCCATATACCATCTTAACCACTATCAACCTGTTCAGCTACCATCAGTGATCTGTGGACATGCAATATAAGGTTCCTCCATGCTACTCCGTATCCTCCTGTTTATTGTGTATTCCTTTGCCTTGATGCACCTCCCAAAATGCTTCTCCAGACTGAACTCCATTTTCCAGTTTTCTGCTCAACTGCAGTCTAAAGCTTTCCTCTTCACTGTCAGCCACAAAACCAATTTTTGTATCATCTGCAAACTTTTAATCATGCCTCCTACATTTGAATCTAAATCATGAATATAAACTACAAAAGCAAGGCACCGTGTACTGAACCCTGCAAAACCCCACTGCTTACAGCCTACCAGTCCCAAAATCACCTGTTAGCTATTACCCTTTGCTTCCTGTGCCACTAAGCCAATTTTGGATCAAACTTGCCACTCTTCCCTTGGATCCCAAGTGCTTTTACTTTGTTGACCAGCCTGCTATGTGGGACTTTGTCAAAAGCTTTGCTGAAATCCATGTAGACCACATTCACCACACTGCCCTCATCAACCCTGCTCACCACCTCCTCAAAAACTTGAATCAGGTTAGTCAGACAAATCCATGTTCTTTGATTAATCTATACCTTTCTAAATGAAGATTTATACTGTCCCTCAAAATTGATTCCAGTAATTTGCCCATAACGGAAGTTAAGCTAACTGGCCTATAATTACTCATTATTCAAAAAACAGTACAGCACAGGAACAGGCCATTCGGCCCTCCAAGCCTGCGCCGATCTTGATGCCTGCCTAAACTAAAACCTTCTGCACTTCCGGGGACCGTATCCCTGTATTCCCATCCTATTCATGTATTTGTCAAGATGCCTCTTAAACGTCATTATCATACCTGCTTCCGCCACCTCCCCCGGCAGCAAGTTCCAGGCACTCACCACCCTCTGTGTAAAGAACTTGCCTCGCACATCCCCTCTAAACTTTGCCTCTCTCACCTTAAACCTGTGTCCCCTAGTAACTGACTCTTGCACCCTGGGAAAAAGCTTCTGACTATCCACTCTGTCCATGCCGCTCATAACTTTGTAAACCTCTATTATGTCACCCCTCCACCTCCGTCGTTCCAGTGAAAACAATCCGAGTTTATCCAACCTCTCCTCATAGCTAATGCCCTCCAGACCAGGCAACATCCTGGTAAACCTCTTCTGTACCCTCTCCAAAGCCGCCACGTCCTTCTGGTAGTGTGGCGACCAGAATTGCACGCAATATTCTAAGTGTGGCCTAACTAAAGTTCTGGACAGCAGCAGCATGACTTGCCAATTTTTATACTCTCTGCCCCGACCGATGAAGGCAAGCATGCCGTATGCCTTCTTGACTACCTTATCCACCTGTGTTGCCACTTTCAGTGACCTGTGGACCTGTACGCCCAAATCTCTCTGCCTGTCAATACTCCTAAGGGTTCTGCCATTTACTGTATACTTCACACCTGCATTAGATCTTCCAAAATGCATTACCTCACATTTGTCCGGATTAAACTCCATATGCCATTTCTCCGCCCAAGTCTCCAACCGATCTATATCCTGCTGTAATCTCTGACAATTCTCATCACTGTCCGCAACTCCACCAACCTTTGTGTCGTCCGCAAACTTACTAATCAGACCAGCTACATTTTCCTCCAAATCATTTATATATACTACAAAGAGCAAAGGAGGTCCCAGCACTGATCCCTGCGGAACACCACTAGTAACATCCCTCCATTCAGAAAAGCACCCTTCCACTGCTACCCTCTGTCTTCTATGACCGAGCCAGTTCTGTATCCATCTTGCCAGTTCACCTCTGATCCCGTGTGACTTCACCTTTTGTACCAGTCTGCCATGAGGGACCTTGTCAAAGGCTTTACTGAAGTCCATATAGATAACATCCACTGCCCTTCCTTCATCAATCATCTTTGTCACTTCCTCAAAAAACTCAATCAAATTAGTGAGACACGACCTCCCCTTCACAAAACCATGCTGCCTCTCACTAATAAGTTTGTTTGTTTCCAAATGGGAGTAAATCCTGTCCCGAAGAATACTCTCTAATAATTTCCCTACCACTGATGTAAGGCTCACCGGCCTATAACTTCCTGGATTATCCTTGCTACCCTTCTTAAACAAAGGCACAACTTTGGCTATTCTCCAGTCCTCTGGGACCTCACCTGTAGCCAATGAGAATTCAAAGATTTCTGTCAAGGCCCCAGCAATTTCTTCCTTCCCTTGCCTCCCTTTTTAAACAATGGTACAAGATTGGCAGTCCTCCAATCCTCTGGCATCACTCCTGTAGCCAGGGAGGATTGAAATATGATGGACAGCACCCCTGCAATTTCCTCCCTTGCTTCTTTTAACAACCTGGGATATATTTCATCCGGACCTGGCAATTTATCTACTTTCAATGCTGTCAATCCCTTTAATACTTCCTCGCTCACAATGTTTATCCCATCAAATATTTCACTTTTCCTCCTTAACCACAATGTCATCATTGGCACCCCCTCTTTTGTGAAGACAGCTGCAAAGTATTCATTAAGAACCTTATTCACATCCTCTGCCTGCATATCTAGGTTACCTTTTTGTTCCCTAATAGGCCCTACTCTTTGCTTAGTTATCGTCTTGCTCTTTATGTACTTATAAAACATTTTCTTTTCCTTGATTTTACTTATCTGTATTTTTTTCATGCTGTCTCTTTGCTTTCCTAATTTCCCTTTTAATTTCACCCTTACACTTTCCGTACTCTTCTAGGCTTTCAGCAGTATTAAGCTTTCGGTGTCTGGCATAAGCTTCCCTTTTTTTGCCTTATCTTACCCTGTATTACTACAATTGAATCAGTCAGTGCATTCCAAATCCTAACCCCTCATTTTGTAAAAGAGTTTTTCCTCATATTGCCTTTGGTTCTTTTGCCAATCACCTTAAATCTATGTCCTCTCAGTATCGACCCTTCAGTCATTTGAAACGGTTTCCCATTATTTACTCTATCTAAACTGTTGGTGATTTTAAACACCTGTCAAATCTCCCCTTAGCCTTTTCTGCTCCAAGGAGAAGAACCCAACTTCTCTATCCATGTAACTGTAATCCCTCATCCCTGGAAGTGTTTTAGTAAATCTCCACAGGTGCAGCCAGACCTACTGAGTATTTCCTGTGCTTTTTGTTTTTGTCTCAGATTTTCAGCGTCTGCAATATTTTGCTTTTACTAACTTCTGTAAGTTCCTCATTCACACTAGACCCTTGGCTCTCCACTATTTCCAGAATGTTTTGGTCTCTTCTACCATGGAGACAGAAACAAAGTAATTACTTAATGTCTCTGCCAGGTCTTGTTGCACCTCCCCCTTTCCCAATCTATCACCATTCAGATAATCTGCCTGTCTGTTTTTACAACCAAAGTGGATAACCTCACATTTATCCACGTTATACTGCATCTGCCATGCATCTGCCCACTCACCCAACTTGTCCAAATCATATTGGAGCCTCTTTGCATCCTCCTCACAGCTCACATTCTCCCCCCCCCCCACCCCCCACCAAGCTTTGTGTTGTATTCAAACTTGGAAATGTCACATTTAGTTCCCTCACCCAAGTCATTAATATATATTGTAAATAGCTGTGGCCCGAGTACTGATCGCTGCGGTACCCCACTAGTCACTGTCTGCCACCTGGAAAAAGACCCTTTTATTCCTACTCTGTTTCCTGTCTGTCAGCCAATTCTCAATCCATGTCAGTATATTACCCCCAATCCCATGTGCTTTAATTTTGCACACTAACCTCTTATGTGGGCCCGTATCGAAAGCTTTCTGAAAATCCAAATACACCACATCCACTGGTTCTCCCTTATCTATTCTACTAGTTACATCCTCAAAAAACTCCTGTAGATTTGTTGAGCATGATTTCCCTTTTGTAAACCTATGCTGACTTTGTCTAATCCCATTTGTGCTTTCCAGATGTTCTGCTATTACGTCCTTTATAATAGACTCTAGCATTTTCCCTACTAATGAAAGGCTAACTGGTCTGTAATTCCCTGTTTTTTCTTTCCCTCCTTTTTTTAAATAGTGGGGTTACATTTGCCACCCTCCAATCTGTAAGAACTGCTCCTGAGTCTATAGAATTTTGGAAGATGACCACCAATGCATCCATTATTTCCAGGGCCACTTCATTTAATACTCTGGGATGTAGATTATCAGGCCCTGCGGATTTGTCAACCTTTAACCCCCATTAATTTCCCTAGCACTTTTTTTTACTAATACTGATTTCCTTCAGTTCCTCCCTCTCATTAGACCATTGGTTCCCTAACATTTCTGGGAGGTTATTTGTGTCCTCCTTTGTGAAGCCAGAACCAAAGTATGTGTTTAATTGTTCTGCCATTTCTTTGTTCCTCATTATAATTTCCCCTGTTTCTGACTGTAAGGGACCTACATTTGTCTTCACTAATCTTTTTCTCTTCACATATTTACACTCAGCTTTTACACTCCGTTTTTACGTTCCTCGCAAGTTTACTCTCATACTCTATTTTCCCCTGCTTAATCAACCTCTTTGTCCTCCTTTGCTGAATTCTAAACTACTCCCAATCCTCAGACTTGCTGCTTTTTCTGGTAATTTTATATGCCTCCTCTTTGGATCTAATACTATTCCCTAATTTCTTTTGTAAGCCACCGTTGAGCCACGTTTACGGTTTTATTTTTGTGCCAGACAGGAATGTCCTTTAAATAGTATCCTTTGCCTATCCACTATCAACCCTTTTAGTAAAGTTCCCCAAACTACCATAGCCAACTCGTGCCTCATACCTTCATAGTTTCCTCTATTTAGATTCAAAGAACAAAGAACAGTACAGCACAGGAACAGGCCATTCGGCCCTCCAAGCCTGCGTCGATCTTGATGCCGAGCTAAACTAAAACCTTCTGCACTTCCAGGGACCATATCCCTCTATTCCCATCCTATTCATGTATTTGTATTCAGGACCCTAGTTTCGGATTCAACTACTTCACTCTTCATCTTAATGAAGAATTCTATCATGTTATGGTTGCTTCTCCCCAAGGGACCCCGCACAACAAGATTGTTAATTAATCCTTTCTCATTGTGCAATACCCAGTCTAGGATAGCCTGTTCTCTAGTTGGTTCCTCAACGTATTGGTCTAAAAAAAAAAAAAATCATCACTTAAACACTCCAGGAAATCCTTCACAGTATTATTGCTAATTTGGTCTGACCAATCTATATGTAGATTAAATTCACCCATGATTGCAGTTGTACCTTTATTGCATGCATCTCTAATTTCCTGTTTAATGCCATTCCTTACATCTCCACTACTGTTTGGAGGCCTCTAGACAGCCCCCACCAACATTTTCTGCCTCTTTGTGTTTCTTAGCTCCACCCATACAGATGCCACATCATGTTTTTGCGAGCCAATATCATTCCTCACTATTGCGTTGATTTCCTCCTTTACTAACGACGCTACACCACCTCCTTTCCCTTTTTGCCTGTCCTTCCTAAATATTGAATACCCCTGGATGTTCGGTTCCCATCCTTGGTCACCCTGCAGCATTGTCTCCGTAATCACACCTATATCATAACTGTTAAATATCTATTTGCGCTGTTAATTCATCTACCTTATTGTGAATACTCTGTGCATTAAGACACAATACCTTTAGACTTGTCTTTTTAACATTGTTAGTCATCTTAGCTTTATTTTGCACTATGGCCCCATTTGCTTCTTGCCCTTGTTTTCTCTGCCTCCCACTTCTGCTTCTTACCTTTTTGTCTTTCATTACTATCCTTGTTTCCCCCCTCCTCTGTCTCCCTGCTCAGATTCCCATCCCCTTGCCATTCTAGTTTAAACCCTGCCGGACAGCACTAGCAAACATCCCCACCCCACCAAGGAAATTGGTCCTGGTCCCGCCCAGATGCAACCTGTCCAGCTTGTACTGGTCCCAATATCCCAGGAATCTGAATCCCTCCCCCTTACACCATTTCTCCAGCCACGTATTCATCTGATATATCCTGCTATTTCTCCTCTCGCTAGCACGAGGCACTAGTAATAATCCTGAGATTACTACCTTTGAGGTCCTACTTTTTAATTTACATCCTAACTCCCTAAAGTCAGCTTGTAGGACCTCATCTCTTTTTTTCACCTGTGTCGTTGGTACCGATTATGTACCACGACAACTGGCTGCTGGCCCTCCCCCCTCAGAATGCTCTGCAGCTGCTCGGAGACACCCTTAACCCTAGTACCAAGGAGACAACATACCAACCTGGAGTCTCTTTTGCAGCTGCAGAAACGCCTCTCTGTTCCCCTTATGATTGAATCCCCTATCACTATAGCCCTGCTACTCCACTTCCTTCCCTCCTGTTCCCTAGATCTAGAAAAGTATCCTGAATGCATTCCACAAACTTGTCCTCCACACTTAAAGCAAATTTGGTTTGCCCAGTCCGTATGAAGAATAAAATCTCCCATGATTGCTGTATTACCCTTGTTACATGCACCTCTAATTTCATGATTTATTCTTTGCCTGACACAGCTAGTATTCGGGGACCTATAAGCTACTTCCACCAGCGTCTTGGCTCCAACTAAACCAAGATGTGGAACCGATTTTCCAAGTAAAGATCCTTTCTCTCTACTATCTTTATCTCATTCTTTATTATCAAGCCCCTCCCCCTTTCAATTTTGCTGATCTCTTCTAAAAGTCAAATATCCGGAAATATTTAGTTCTCAACCTTGGTCACTCTGCTAGCATGTCTCTGTAATGGCTATTAGATAAAACTGATTTATTTCTATCTGTGCTATTATTCATCTATTTTGCTGTGAATGCTTTGTGTGTTCAGATATAGTGCCTTTAGCTTTAACTTTTTTCTATTTTTCCCCCGATGTCACCTTAGTCACTAATTCCCTATTATCTTAAAACTCTGTCCCTTCCTGACCCACTCTGCTTTTTTTGCCTAAATTGCTATTCTCTACAGCCTTGACATTTCTCTTACAGCTTTTGAATTTACCCTTTCCTGAATCCTCTCACCACCCCCAACCCATTTATTAACTTAAAACCTTATTTAGTTATTTGATTTGCCAGGACAAGTGGAGCCTATACCCACAAATCAGTTACAGTAGTCGTGTCAGTGCCCCAATAATTGAAATCATTTCCTCCTACAACTCCCTCCCACAACGCACTTTCATCCACGCATTTAACCTTAGAATCTGTTTGTCCCCATTCCAAATTGCACAAGGTAATGCCCTTAACATGACAGAAAACGCTACCTTTGGAACTCCCAGTCACAGCTGCAGAGAATGGTATTTGTTCCCCTGATTATACTGTCACCTACCACTGTCACATTCCTTTTCCCTCCACTTGAATGGCCTGCTGTACCATGCTGCCATGGTAAGTTTGTTCATCCACTCTGCAGACTTTGTCCTCATCCACACAGGCAGCAAAGACCTCGTTTGTACTTGTTGGATAAGGACAAAGGCTGTAGCTCCTCCAGCAGTGTACCCAGGGTCCCATTACCTGCCTGACTTGCAGTCACACCCTTCTTTCGCTGACCACTAAGCAAATCTGTATCACTGCCTAATCTAAGAGGTGTGACTGCCTTTTGGACCAAAGTGTACAAGTAACTTTCCTTCCTGATGCCCTGCAATTTCTGCATCTCGGACTCCAGCTCCACAACGCAGAGCTGACATTCCTCAAGATGTAGAAACTTACTACATGTTGATTGTCCGGGTTCGCGATGCTCTCCACGAACTCCCACATGCTGCAGTTGCACCACACCTCCTGCACTGCCATCTCTAACTAGCCTTGTTTTATTTACTTAAAGTTTATGTATTTAATCAACTTAGCTTAAAATATTTTTTAAAAATAACTACTTGAAGTGGTTTAAGTTAAATGTAGATTAATTTATTTACCTATAAACTACCCTCGCTGCTGCTCCTTCTGCTGTGATGTCACTGACTTTTTTTCCTCCAGCTGCCCCCTGGCTCCACCCTGTCGCTTAGTTTCCTTTCTTTCCAAATTAGTCTTCTCAAAGTGCATCACTTCACACTTCTCTGCATTGAACTCTATCTGCCATGCTTCTGCTCGTTTTACTGTCCTGTCTCTCCTCCTGAAGCAGATGACTGTCTTCAATGTTATCTACTATTTTGCCAAATTTCATATCATCTGAAAACTTTATAATGCTCTCTATGCACCCAAGTCTGTTGTTTGTAAAAATTGAGAAGAGTAATGGATGCAAAACTGACCCTTGGGAAACACCGTTGCAAACCACATCTGTCTGTTTTAGCATTCGTCTGCTCGCCACCCTTTGCTTTCCGTCCCTGAGCCAATAATCTTGCCCCTTTCTATCTTAAATGTTTTCTATCTTTTTTCATTTCTTCTTATGTCATGCCCACCATATTAGTCTCCTGGTAAGTACTGAGGCATAGTAATTATTTAATGTTTCAGCCATTTTACAGTCATTACCGATGAATTTATCATGTATATCCTTTAGGAGACACTATCCCTGACTGATTTTCTTTTATTTGGTTCGGCAAAATACTTTACTGTCTTTTTATTTATTTATTTAATTTTGTAGTTTTTTTAACCCTTCAATTGTTTCCTTGACTACTTTTGTCATCCTCTTTTGTTATCTCTGTACTTAGTGTGAGCCTTTTTCTTTGGTTTTAATTTTGTCCTTATCTCTAATTCATCCATGTTGTGTCATTACTGGCTAGTTTGTTTTTGCTTTTCAGTGGGATATATTTCTCATCACCTTAAAATCATTTTTTTCCCAATTTATTACTTTGGGTTTACTTAATCTTTATCTTAAAACTTATGCTGCGATTGCCATTTCCGAGATGTTCCCCTTTGTTTCTCTTATCTGTTCTGGTCCATTTCCCATTACTAGATCCAACAGTGATCCCTCTCCTGGAATTTTATTTACATACTGGGTAAGAAAGGCATCCTGCATGCATTGTAAATACTTAATTCCCTGTATCCCTTTCATTAGCTCTTGGCAGTTTATTGGGGTAGTTAAAATCTCCCGTGATTATTCTATGCCCTTTACTCACTTTTCATATTTCTTCCTACTATAAGATCCTCTGTATAGTACCCCTTTTAGTGTGTTCGATCCCTTGTCTTTAATTTCAACCCAAATGAATTCTATTTCTGTTCCTTCTGTTATGTTTTTTTAGCTGACACTTTTATCTCTAAGCAGCACAGCTACCCCTCCTCTTTTTACCCCTATCTTTTCTGATTATCATAACCTGCAATATTCAGTTGCCTGTCCTGTTCTTTGTGTAGCCACTTTTTAGTTATGTCGAGGCAGATTATACTGTATCAAATCCAAGCTATACCTGACCTGTGGCATGCTTAACGTGAAACGAGAAAAGGAAAATATCCATTCACTAGCAATGATATGCTTTACTGAAATATAACTAAAAATTACCATATTAAGATATGTATATAACTTTCCCTTCTAGATCTTTGATGCTTTCAAACCTCGATTGCATGACTTCAACAGCAAGGTGAATCAGATGGCATTAGAAACCATGCAAAAATTAATTCCATTACTGAAGGATAATCTGGCTCAAGTTTTGAACATTCTTGTTCCTGCCATTGTAGACAACAATCTGAATTCCAAGAATCTTGGGATTTATAATGCTGCCGTCAATGTTATTCATACCCTCATTCAAAATATAGGTAAGTAGAAGTGACGGAAATAATTAAGATATTTTGTCCAGTAATCAAAACCTTGCTTGTTTATATTATCTGTTTAAGTATATGTGTACATGTGTATGCACAGTGATGGTGGTCTTAAAACAACAGAAAGATATTTGTTTGAAAATAACATTTTGTAGAAAGGTACATATTGTATACCTAATATCGTTATAGGTGGAGTACATTCATTTTTTAATATATTGTTAAAAATGGAAGAGGCGAATTGGTACATGCAACCATCAGCCACCTGAATTTCTTCATCAGACTTTGTGCCCTATAAAAACCGAAGCTTAGGGTTAGCTGTAGTGACAGGGTTAATACATTCACTTTAGTGCATTAGTGAGGGAAAAATCAGCTAGGGTTCCCATGTGCTCCTCACTCAAATCCTTCACCAGTCTCAGTAAGTATCTGCTTATAAGTGCTCAAGTAAGACCCCAATTAACACCCTCCACCTGCATATAATCAAACCATTGATACACAATTAGATTCACTTCTTCCTTTTATAATACAACATGTATTAATCTGCTCAAACAATATTTCAAAATAAATTCCACATTGGGTACAAAGTGTAACATTGTGAAACGCCCCTCCTCTAGTGCCTCCAACAGTTACTTTGTACTAGCATTTCTTTTTGGACCTGACTAAGGTATACAAAATTATGAGGGGCATTGATAGGATAGATAGGAAGAAACTTTTTCTTTTAGTGGAGGGATCAATAACTGGGGGCATAGATTTAAGGTAATAAGCAGGAGGCTTAGAGGGGATTTGAGGAAAAAAAAATTCACCCAGAGGGTGGTTGGAATCTGGAACACTCTACCTGAAGAGGTGGTAGAGGCAAGAACCCTCACAACATTTAAGAAGTATTTAGGTGTGCACTTGAAACGCCATAGCATACAAGGCTACGGGCCAAGTGCTGGAAAATGGGATGAGAATAGATAGGTCCTTGATGGCTGGCACAGACCCGATGGGCCGAAGGGCCTGTTTCTGTGCTGTATAACTCTATGACTCTGTATGAAACAATCGAGTAGCTGATGATATGCAATGACCCATTTAAGTTTGGAAATTTCCTTTCTCTCCAGCATTTGTTTCAATAAGTAGTCTTTTCTTACTCTCACTTTTTGTAGTGTACATTTCCCTACAAAGAACGATTATCCACATAACATCCAATGGGTATCTTATCTTCAGTATGTCACTTGTTCAGAATTTCACTCAAAATATTTGACAAATAGAACCCCATATCCACTGCCTCCACAAGATCCAATGTTTCCGCAGCTAAAGTGCATTTAGCGACCCATTTTATTTTCTTAACCTCCCAAGCTAAAGGACGACATTTCCCATTTTCACCCATCAGAAATATTATGAAACCAGCTGCACTCCAATACCCATCATCAAGATTAGCATGTGAAGCGTCACTTAAAATTATTAGCTTCATGTTCTTTGGGTCACCTCAGGATAGGAACTTCAGTACACATTTCTCCAGATTTGGTTTTATTCATGTTTTATTTTCCCTTAACAAACAAAGAAACATTCTCAACTTTCAGATGTTTTATCATCATGCTTAACTCCAGCATATCAAAACTAGCATCATGCACAACCAGTTTAATTAACCAATCAAGTTTCGCAAATGCTCAGTCTCTGCTTTAGATATCTTTTCTTTTTCTTTTGGGCCTCCTTATCTCGAGAGACAATGGATACGCGCCTGGAGGTGGTCAGTGGTTTGTGAAGCAGCGCCTGGAGTGGCTATAAAGGCCAATTCTGGAGTGACAGGCTCTTCCACAGGTGCTGCAGAGAAATTTGTTTGTTGGGGCTGTTGCACAGTTGGCTCTCCCCTTGCGCCTCTGTCTTTTTTCCTGCCAACTACTAAGTCTCTTCGACTCGCCACAATTTCGCCCTGTCTTTATGGCTGCCCGCCAGCTCTGGCGAATGCTGGCAACTGACTCCCACGACTTGTGATCAATGTCACACGATTTCATGTCACGTTTGCAGACGTCTTTATAACGGAGACATGGACGGCCGGTGGGTCTGATACCAGTGGCGAGCTCGCTGTACAATGTGTCTTTGGGGATCCTGCCATCTTCCATGCGGCTCACATGGCCAAGCCATCTCAAGCGCCGCTGACTCAGTAGTGTGTATAAGCTGGGGGTGTTGGCCGCTTCAAGGACTTCTGTGTTGGAGATATAGTCCTGCCACCTGATGCCAAGTATTCTCCGAAGGCAGCGAAGATGGAATGAATTGAGACGTCGCTCTTGGCTGGCATACGTTGTCCAGGCCTCGCTGCCGTAGAGCAAGGTACTGAGGACACAGGCCTGATACACTCGGACTTTTGTGTTCCGTGTCAGTGCGCCATTTTCCCACACTCTCTTGGCCAGTCTGGACATAGCAGTGGAAGCCTTACCCATGCGCTTGTTGATTTCTGCATCTAGAGACAGGATATATCTTTGACCTAACACAATTAACTGTTATGGAAGTAACACACTCTAAATAGGTTTGTTGATTTAAAGTTATTCCAGACTTAGTCTGCTTAATATCTAAACCAATATACTAAAGGCCACAAGCCTGACTCCCAATCTTAAATTCTGCCCTAATAACATTTCTCAAAATCCACAGTACCAAGCCATAAGAAATTGTCAAAGTGCATCATGAAAATGCCTGAAAGTTTCCCTTTATGATACCAATAAAACATTGCAGGATCTGTTTTTAGTTGAGCACAACCAATTTTCAACGGAACAGATTGCACTGAGAAATACCACACCCTGGAAGCATTATTAAGGCCATAGATGCATTTATTCAGTTTCCATAGTTTTCCTTCTACACTTGCTGCCTCTTTGGGTGGTTTCAGAAACACTTCTCTCTGAAAAGTATCCCCTTGCAGAAATGTGGCTTTTATGTCAATGAATCGACACTTCCATGAATATGTGGCCAACAGAGCTAAAAAGATTTTCAAGGTTACTTTTCCAGCTGTAGGAGAGTCTACTCTAACATTGGTATCACCCAATCGCTCCAAGACCCCTCGCAATTAGCCTTGTTTTAGCCTTAAAACTTCCATCGGGAAGGACTTTTTCAGTACAAATCCATCTATGTGACAAGACTGGCTGTCCCTTATCTGGTACCTCAGAATAAACTCCAAACTCTCTCCAACTCCAATTCCTTATGTTTTGCTTCTCTTATTATCCTCAAGTTTATTGGCAGCCAATAAAGCTTCACAGTTATGAGGACTTCTGCTTCTAGTTCTATTCAGAGACTGCTCTCTAGCCTTTGTTTCATTGTGGAATCTGTTCAAACTATGGCCTTTATTAGCATTTGATGTCTTTTGGGACTGCTGCTAGAAGATCTCCCTCGCACATTATCGGAGGCTTTTTCTCCACTACGTAATTGCTTCCTTATGCAAGAGTCACTTCCAGACCCACTATTAGAACTTGCACTGTGCTTTCTTACCCTCCACTCTTTCATCCCTTTCTGCCAGTCCATGGACCTTGCTTCTTGGCCATCATCTTGAATATTTAATATTTAAACTTGCCTGTAGATTTTCCTGCACATCCCACAATTGTTGCTTCCCTCCATCTGTTAGATCCAAGTACCTA
This sequence comes from Heterodontus francisci, assembly GCF_036365525.1. Taxonomy (NCBI): domain Eukaryota; kingdom Metazoa; phylum Chordata; class Chondrichthyes; order Heterodontiformes; family Heterodontidae; genus Heterodontus; species Heterodontus francisci. The sequence goes on from NC_090379.1 coordinate 39,348,433, forward strand.
CTCAGGGCAATTGTCCTTTGGATGCAGTAGCTCTTTCTTGAGCGTCATGATCCCTCAAATTACTATCCAACCCTTGATTTACCTCGTTCTGTTCCTCAGGACCTTCATCCCAAAACGCATGAATATTTGAGGTGTATCGTTTCCCTCGATCAACTGCTCAGATTGAGATTTTGTAATCACCGCAATCAATCGCAAGGAATGAACCTTAACCGTTTGATTTCCATGCTTGATAACTACTGTCTTACCATCATGACCAATTACCTTACCAGGGCCCTTCCATTCCATATGACCCTCTCTTTTATAATACACCAAATCTCCTGAATTAAATTCCGCCTCAGACGGCCTTATGCCTCAGAACTCTGAATTTTCTCTGAGACCTCAGCCTTGATGAAAGCCCGTCTCCCTGTATGTAAAGCATTCTAATTGTCGTACCTTCTAGAGCAGAAGGACTGTCACACTACAGAAGGCAATTTGGGTTTCTGCCCATAGACCAGTTGATAGGGCCTATACCATCTGAAGCGAATTCTTCGTATGAGCTGCCCATTCCCAAGCAGTTGTCAACTTGCAGTTTAACTGGTCAGCTAAGATTTTATGCAGCATTTCATCAACCACTGCATGATTCCTTTCACAGAGCCCACTGCTGAAAGGACTTTCAGCTGCAGGATTCATAACTTATAATGTTTGTTTTCATACATGTCTCTGAACTTGTCATTGGAAAATTCCCCTCCATTATCAGTCAGAAACTTAGCTGGTGTCCCAATTCCAGTCCCTATCCATTTCTCCATACTTTTGTCTATAATCACCCATTTGTCCTTGCTATTTATTATTGTAGGAAGACTAAATCTAGTTGCTAGGTCCATAAAATGTAGAATGACAATATTCTTGTCTTTGCCCCACGCATTTAAATCATGGCAACTACCTCGTTAAAGCCACATGCCAATGGAAGACTGACAATAGGACTTGATGGTGTCCTCTGATACTTTTTACAGATTTCACACTTTTCACTAAACCCTATTATCGTCATATACTCTTCATCAATCACACCTGTATCTTTTAGCAGGGTTTTTAATCTCTGACAAGTGTAAGCCAATTTTAAGAGTTTGCTTTATAACTCTGATTCTTAACACTTAATACCATTAATACTTCTCTGACATGGACTAGAAACATCAGGTTTTGTTAAGGGTACACAATAGTGCCCTGACTGGGTAAACTGCAAATTCACTGACTTTCCAAAAACAATTGTCTTATCATGCTCCATATCCAATTTCATTTGTGCCTTTTTCGTTGAAGGCTTACTCAACAGTAAAGGTATCTCACTAGACTGCATCAGTACTGGTGAAGTGGCTTATTCCAGCTACTTTACATGGAATTACTACTACTCTCTGGGCGATGTTAGAGGTGGAACTAGGCAGTCTTGGTGACGACATGGATATGTGGCTGCAAGTGTAAATAATGCACCCATTTGTAACCAAAAATAATATGCGATGCATAAATAGTATTAGCCATTCTATTCAAATATTGTCTGTCTGTAATGTGGCTCATTACCTCTTTGTTAAAACAATAAATCATTTTTCTTGGCGCAGTGGTTAGCACCGCAGCCTCACAGCTCCAGCGACCCGGGTTCAATTCTGGGTACTGCCTGTGTGGAGTTTGCAAGTTCTCACTGTGTCTGCGTGGGTTTCCTCCGGGTGCTCCGGTTTCCTCCCACAGCCAAATGACTTGCAGGTTGATAGGTAAATTGGCCATTATAAATTGCCCCCAGTATAGGTAGGTGGTAGGGGAATATAGGGACAGGTGAAGATGTGGTAGGAATGTAGGATTAGTATAAATGGGTGGTTAATAGTCGGCACAGACTCGGTGGGCCGAAGGGCCTGTTTCAGTGCTGTAACTCTAAATCAAAAAAATAATCCAAAAAATCAAAATATGACACCGAGGTTGCGAACAGTCTGGTTCAACCTCAGACAGTAGCGAGGGAGAGTCAGTGGCTAGGGAGCGTAGTTTGTGGTGGGGATCGAAGACAATGGCTTCAGTCTTCCCAGTGTTTAATTGGGGGAAATTTCTGCTCCAGTACTGGATGTCAGATAAACAGTCTGGCAATTTAGAGGTAGCAGAGGGGTCAAGAGAGGTGGTGGTGAAGTAAAGCTGGGTGTTGTCAGTGTACGTGTAGAAACGGACGTGTTTTCAGGTGATGTCACCAAGGGGCAGCCTGTAGACAGAAACAGGAGGGGGCCAAGGATAGATCCTTGGGGGCCACCAGAGGTAACTGTGTGGGAGCAGAGAGAGAAGCCATTGATGGCAATTCACTGGCTATGATTAAATAGATAAGAGTGGAAACAGGCAAATGCAGTCAGCTGTATGGTGGTAGTGTTGGAGGAGGATGGTGTGTTCAACTGTCAAGGGCTGTAGACAGGTCGAGAAGGATGAGGAGTAATAGTTTGCCTTTGGCACAGTCACATAGGATGTGGCAGGGGCAAAAACCCCTGTTGCTTGAGCCCAAGCCATTTGCTCACCATGCAAGCTTGATGCTGAAATAGGGCGAATCAAAGGCATCCTGTGTGACTATGGCTACCCTGATCAGATCATTTCTTGCTGTATATGATGCAAACTTATGAACGGGCCTAAGGCTGTCATTTCCAGCCCTGAAAAGTGCCCAGTCTACCTCAAATTACCCTGGAAGGGTAATGTACACCAAACATTTGAGCAACAAGTGAAGCTAGCTGCTTCACACTGCCACTATGTAGTAGCAACACGTGTGGCGTTCGCCACTAGCAGAATGCTGCCGTCAAGCCAAAAAGACGTGTTACCTAACACACAAATGAGTAATATGATGTATGAATTTCAGTGACAGTGTGATGCTAAGTATATAGGCCATACATCCCAAAGACTGGATTGTATCAAACAGCATGTCCCTTCCGCTGCTTACAACGGGGCAAGGTACAGACCTTGTCCAACTAGCCCATGCTTGCAAAACTCTAAACGGTGTCCAACATTAAATGTGATTCCGCGATTGGACAACATTTGCTAAATAATCCTCGGTGCTAAGAATTACACTGACAACCAATTTAAGATTTGTCAGTCGGGCTCGCAGTGTGATGCTTTTGCATGTACTGGAAGCTATATATATTAATACACAGGGCCCTGTTCTTTGCAGACAGAAAGAACATGTACACACATTGCGCCTGTTTCAGCTAAACAAAATAAGTGACAGCCATTTGCTGGTTCATTCATCAATGCCTTGACCAATCAGAATCAAGCTGCCTGGTTTAAATTTCAAACAAACCTGGCAGTTAACTGTCAGTCACCATAAACTGGTGCATTCTCCATCGCAACGCCTCTACCAGAGTCCACCTGCCAACCAATCAGCACTCTCTTCTCATACAGTATAAATTTGTTGCTGTTCCTTACATTGGTATTCTTGTGAATTGTCCTGATGAGTGCAAGACGAAAAGCTTTGACAAAATATCTCTTTTTCAGCAAAAATCTATAGTTCCTGTGATTTATGCTATCTCTTTTTAAAATGGGAATAACATTAGCTGTTCACAAGTACTTTGGTACTATTCCATTTTTCTCATGAATTGTTTTAGATATCTATGCATAATAGTGCCTCTGCTACCTCTTTCCTAACTTCTTTAAGTATGGGTGAATGCAATACATCCAGACTAGGGGTTTTATCCTATGTTTGACAAGTTTATCAATTTCTCTTACCTTCCAATCTTGAATTTTTTTTTTATCCTCTTTGATCGCCTCTTCTAATGTCATGCCCAATTTGTTAGTTTCTGTAGTAAATACTGAGACAAAATAACTATTCAATAATTTCTGCCATTTCACTGCCATTACCTTGAGTTTATCTTGTGCTTCCCTTACTGGCCCTATCCCTATTCTGATTTTTGTTTTGTTTGTGTCTGTAAAATAATTTACTTTTCTGTACTCCTAGATAATTTAATTTTGCAGTTATTTTTTGTTTTGCTAATTTTTATTACTACTTTTGTAACCTCTTCATATTTCCTTTTGGTCATCCTTTCCTTTATTGTCTCTGTACCTGGTGTATCCCTGTTTCTTTAGTTTCACTTTTATCCTCATCTCTTTATTCATCCATGGTGTTTCATTATTGGTTAGTTGTTCTTGCTTTTTAGGAGAATATATTTCTCCTGAACTCTATTGATCACTCTTTTACGTATTTCCCACTACTGCTCTATCTCTTTGTCAATATTTTTTTCCAGTTTACTTTCCCTAATTCCATTCGCACCCCTCAAAATTAACTTCTTCCCAATGTATTACTTTGGTCTTTGCCTTACTTATTCTGCCTTTCTCAATCATTATTTTAAACCTTATTATGTTATCAGAAGGTGTTAGTTTCGGCAGGCATCAAGATCGGCGCAGGCTTGGAGGGCCGAATGGCCTGTTCCTGTGCTGTACCGTTCTTCTTTGTTCATATTGCCTAGGTGTTCCCCTATGCTTACTTCCCTTATCTACTCTGGTTCATTTTCCCATTACTCGATCCAATAATGATTCCACTCTTTGTGGGCTTCTTGTGTATCAGTAAGAAAGGAATCCTGTACACACTAAAAACTCTTTCCCTTTTCCTCACCACCTTCCCAGGTTATTTGGGGTTACTTGAAATCTCCCATGATTTTTATTCAATGTCTTTGACTCATTTCCTAGATTTGGCTACATATTTCTTCCTCCACTCCCCTTTCACTATTTGGTAGTCTCTAGAATGCCCCTTTTTACATGATTGATCCTTTCTTATCCTTTGTCTCAATCTGTGTGGATTCTATTTCTATCTTAATGTTAGTTATGTCCCTTTTATCTACTGCCATTGTTCTCTCTAATTAGCGCTGCTACTACACCCCCTTCTTCCTTCCCTATCCTTTCTAAATACATGATATCCTGCAAAATGTAACAGCTAGTCCTGTTCTTGATTAAGTCATACTTCAGTTATCCCTCCTACATCTGGCTCCTTGCTACAAATTATTGCCTCGTTACCCCATTTTGTTTTGGATGCTGTGCATGCTGCTGTACGGCAATTTAATTTGTTGTTAATTGATCGCCTCACTTTATTTTTAAGTAATTTTATACTTATGCACTATATCCATTCCCTGACAGTTTGTTACCCTTATTCTTTATCTTAGTCTGACCTTTTACTGTCATCCAATGTCTGTCCTTTTTTAATTAATTCTTGGGATGTGAGTGTCTCTGGTAAGGCCAGCATTTATTGCCCATCCCTAATTACCCTTGAGAAGGTGGTGGTGAGCCGCCTTCTTGAACCACTGCAGTTCATGTCGTGTAGGTGCACCCACAGAACTGTTAGGGAGGGAGTTCCAGAATTTTGACCCAGTGACCGTGAAGGAATGGTGATTATAGTTCCAAGTCAGGATGTTGAGACTTGGAGGGGAACTTGCAAGTCATGGTGATCCCATGCATCTGCTGCCATTGTTCTAAGTGGTAGAGGTAGCAGGTTTGGAAGGTGCTGTCAAATGAGCCTTGGCAGGTGGATGGAGTGCTGATCAAGTGAGGGGTTTTGTCTTGGATGGTGTCGAGTTTCTTGTGTTGTTGGAGCTGCACTCATCCAGGCAAGTGGAGAGTATTCCATCACACTCATGTCTAGTACCTTGGCTTTAGGGGTCAGGAGGTGAGTTACTTGCCACAGATTTCCCAGCCTTTGACCTGCTCTTGTAGCCACCGTATTTATGGGGCTGGTGCAGTTAAGTTTCTGATCAATGGTAAACCCCACTCCCCCATGGTGATAGTGGGGGATTCAACAATGATACTGCCGTTGAATGTCAAGGGAAGGTGGTAAGATTCTCTCTCGTTGGAGATGGTCATTGTCTGGCACTTGTGTCGAGCAGATGTTACTTGCCACTTATCAGCATAAGCTTGAGTGTTGTCCAGGTCTTGTTGCATGCGGGCACAGACTGCTTCAGTATCTGAGAAGTTGCAAATGCAACTGAATACTGTGCAGTCGTCGGCAAACATGCCCATTTCTGACCTTGTGTTGGTGGGAGAGTTATTTATGAAGCAGTTAAAGATAGTTGAGTGTAGGACACAACCCTGAGGAACTCCTGCAGTAATGTCCTATGGGCTGAGATGATTGGCTTCCAAGAACCAAAACTGGCTTCCTTTGTGCTAGGTATGACTCCAACCAATGGACATATTTCGCCCAATCCCATTTACTTCAATTTTGTTAGGGCTCCTTGATGCCAGACTCCTTCAAATATTGCCTTGGTGTCGCGGGCAGTCACTCGCACCTCACCTCTGGAATTCAGCTCTTTTGTCCATGTTTGACTCTAATAAGGTCTGGAGCCAAGTGGCCCTGGTGAAACCCAAACTGGGCATCAGTGAGCAGATTGTTGCTGAGTAAGTGCTGCTTGATAGCACTGTCAATGACCCCTTCCGTCACTTTGCTAAAGATTGAAAGTAGACTGATGGGGCAGTAATGGCCAGATTGGATTTGTCCAGCTTTTTGTGGACAGGACATACCTGGGCAATTTTTCACATTGCCGGGTAGATGCCATTGTTGTAGCTGTACTGGAACAGCTTGGCTAAGGGGATAGCTAGTTCTGGAGCACATGTCTTCAGTGCTACAGCTGGGATGTTGTCAGGGCCCATAGCCTTTGTTGTATCCAGTGCCTTCAGCAGTTTCTTGATATCACATGGAATGAATCAAATAGGTTGAAGACTGGTGTCTATGATGGTGGGGGACCTCAGGAGGAGGCTGAGATGGATCATCCACACACCACTTCTGGCTGAACATGGTTGCAAATGCTTCAGCCTTTTCTTTTGCACTGATGTGCTGGGCTCCAGTATCATTGAGGATGGGGATGTTTTTGGAGTCCGCCACCATTTACGACTGGATGTGACAGGACTGCAGAGCTTTGATTGGATCCATTATTTGTGGGATCATTTAACTCTATATAGCATGCTGCTTCCGCTGTTTAGCATGCGTGTAGACATGTATTGTAGCTTCACCAGGGTGATGACTCGTTTTTAGGTATGCCTGGTGCTGCTCCTGGCATGCTCTTCTACACAGCTCATTGAACCAGGGTTGGTCCCCTGGCTTGATAATGGTACAGTTAGGAATATGTCAGGGCATGAGGTTGCAGATTGTGGTTGAATACAACTCTGTTGCTGCTGATGGCCCATAGCACCTCATGGATGTGCAGTTTTGAGCTGCTAGATCTGTTCTGAGTCTATCCCATGGTAATAGTGCCACAAAACACAATGGAGAGTGTCCTCAGTGTGAAGACGGGACTCCGTCTCCACAAGGACTGTGTGATGGTCACTCCTAACAATACTGTCAAGGGCAGATGCATCAGCAACAGATAAATTGGTTTTTTGCTCTTGTTGCTTCTCTCACCACTTGCCGCAGGCTCAGTCTGGCAAATATGTTCTTCAGGACTCTGCCAGTTTGGTCAGTAGTGGTGCTACCAAGCCACCCGGTAATGGACATTGAAATCCCCCACCCAGAGTACATTTTGTGTCCTTGCTACCCTCATTGTTTCTTCCAAGTGGCGTTCAACATGGAGGAGCACTGTTTCATCAGCTGACTACCACCTACCTCCTTCAATCAGTAGGAGGTTTCCTCACCCATTTTTGATCTGATGCCTTGAGACTTCATGGGGTCCGGAGTCAATGTCAAGGGCTCCCAGGGCCACTCCCTCCTGACAGTATAGCACCGTGCTGCAACCTCTGGTGGGTCTGTCTTGCCAGTGGGGAGAAGTACATGCCCAGGGATGGGGATGGAGGAGTCAGCGACATTGGCTGCAAGGTATGATTTGATGAGTATGACTATATCAGGCTGTTGCTTTACTAGTCTGTGGGACAGCTCTCCCAATTTTGGCACAAGTCACCAGATGTTCGTGAGGAGGACTTTGCAGGGTCAGTTGGGCAGGGTGTACCTTTGTCGTTTACGCTGCCTAGGTCAATGCCAGGTGGTCCATCCAGTTTTATTTTTATTTGAGTTCCCTGTAGTAGTTTGATACAACTGAGTGACTTGCTAGGCCATTTCAGAGGGCAGTTAAGAGTCAACCACATTTCTCTGGGTCTGGAATCATATGGGCCAGACTGGGTAAGGATGGCAGATTTCCTCCCCTGAAGGACATTAGTGAAACAGGTGGGTTTTTACAACAATCCAGTAGTTTCATGATCATTACTGAGACCAGCATTTTATTAAATTATTAATTAATTGAGTTAAAATTCCCCCAGCTGCCATAATGCGATTTGAACTCGTTATTTTATCTTAAGGTTTGTTATTTTCACTAGATTCCGCCCCCCCCAACCCACCCCACCGCTGCCTTGTCTTAAAAGTTTAAACGCTTGTCCACAGTCCTATTTATCCTTTCTAGTAGGACACTGGCCACATTCTGATTCAGGTGGAGCCTAACCCAGCAGTACAGTTACTTCCTGTCCTGTACTGGTGCCAGTGTGGCATGATGATGCCATCCAGCATGACCAAAATATTGACATTGAGCACCAGTAAGCCGACCATGACTGATGAAGAGAAGGTAGAAGAGATAGGTGTTGGCTTGCAAGCAGCACCAACTGGCAACTTTGCAGGTAGAAAATACCATTCAGCAACCACTTTCATAAAGTTTTCCCCATTTTCCCCACCCCCCCACTAAAAAAAACCCTTCCAATAGCAGCATACTCCCGACATACCTTTTTCTTCTTTCTCACTCCGCAGATGAACTGACAATCAAGCACCATCAGTCACATACATCACCTGAAAACAAAGGTTCTGATGATGTGAAACCACTATACGCCAGCATGCACTATTAAAACGTTAAATTCTTTGCTTCATGCTAATTGTTGAACACCCAGATGTTACTCAATTGTATCTTTTCTAAGGGTTCTTTTTCCTACTCTGATGTTCCTTTGAGGTGTTTTCACTGTGCCTGGTGGAAGGCTACTGTAGCTCAAATGACAGAGCCAGAAATATTAGTGGCGGTGACCCTGAGAGGGACCAGCGACAGACTGATGCAAATGCCAGGGCAGATTGGCCCAACTGATTTGATGGTATCAATACAAACATTGGATGATGTGATGAGGGTGCAGCTATATGAACCTCCAAAGAGATGGCAGTATATGCAGTTCCCATTGTGTTAATTGTACACTCACGTGACAGCAGATCTGCCCTCCCGCTGATCTGCATGAGGACAGACTGCAGAAGGTCTGCAAGACTGTCCATCCCCACTCTGTCCATGCTACTGCACGGTTTTTCCTGGGAGCAGGAGACAGTGAAGGCCAGAGCCTGATTGGCTGCAGTTTGCCCTTCTGTCAAAGCTGCCATTGATGGTGACAAAGTCTCTTGCATTGCAAATCCTGCTACAGCTCACAGAGGGAACCACACTTCAAAGAATTCCATGCTTTGTGCCAGAATGCAAAACGTGCTGGAGGAGGAATTGTCTACACTCAGCCAGGACGCAGCAGCTCTGTGGCGAGTTGTCCAATGCATTCACTTTTTACTAGTGCACTGCCAAGATCTCTGATAGACAGACTTTTGGTGTCTCATGGAATCAAATGATATGGGGAGCAGGCGGGAAAGTAGAGTTGAAGCCCAAGATCAGCCATGATCATATTGAATGGCGGAGCAGGCTCGACAGGCCTTCTCTTATTTCTTTCTCCTAAAGGCAGGGTTTCTGAAATAGACGTCTCCACTTCCTTAGCAGTGCTTGGATCTGGACTTATCCTCTGCTGTCATTTCTGCCTTTGTAAGCTGCTGCTCACTTGTGCTGTGTGCCTCACCCTCAGAAGACCCTCTGCAGTAATCTCACTCAGGGTGCTGATCTCTGTTCAAGATTGGCAAAGAGGGAGCCAGGTGATGATGTAGACTTGCTGCAGTAATTGCTTTATGACTGAAACCAGACTGGAAGGAAAGAGGATGTTTTTGCCTGGCCTGACTTACATGAACAAAACTCCCACTCCAGTATCTCAGAACATCCTGCCTTTCCATTCTTCTTGTTCTTGTTTGTGCCATACCCAATCTGTAATTTGTGCCCCAACCTTGCAGCCAGAAAACAAGTCCTTGCTTTAAGAAGTTGCATTGCATTTAAGAGATGTAATCTATTTTAATATACACATTAGGCCCACCTGAAATCCTGCCCCTCACGCGCCCAGCCCATTGATAATTGACCCACAAACTTGAGAACCTCACATGTCATTTGCTAATTAGGCTTGACCATCAGATCACTCGCACTTTTCATTAAGCAGACAGCCTAATCTCACTGCCCATGTGGTATTAACTCTGTGCCCCAAGTACAAAACTAATACATTCACTTTTACAGCAGGCTTGCAAATTGGAATCATAGAAACGTACAGTGCAAAAGGTAGTCTTTTTGCCCATTGTGCCTGTGCTTGCTCTTTGAAATAGCAGTCATGCTGAGTCACATACGACCTGATTTTTTCCATAACCCTGTAAGTTCCTCAGCAAGTACCTGTACCCTTTAAAAGCTATTTATGGAATCAACTTACACCACCTTTTTAGGTAGTGTTTTCGATCCCAAAAGCTGAGTGGAAAAAAATTCTTGTCATCTCCCCTCTAAATCTTATGCCAGTGATTTTAAATCTATGACCACTGGTTATTGACCAAGTCACCAAGGAAAATTTTTTTTCTGTCTACTGTCAAAATCTCTCATCTTGAAAACCTCTATTGTATCAATACTCAACCATCGCTGTTCTAGGAGAACAGTCCGAACTTTTGCAACCCCTCCTCATAAGTCCCTCATCCCTGATAACATCCTGGTAAACTTCCTCTGTACCCTTTCTAAGGCCTTTATGTTTTCCTGAAGTTTGGCGATCAGAATTGTCCATCGTACTCTGGCACAGGCCTAACCAGTTCTCAAGTTCAAGCATGATTTCTTTGCGTCTTCATTCTATTCCTCTGTTTATAAAACCAAGTTAACCCATATGCTTTTTTGACCACATTATCAGCTTGCCCTGCCACCTTTAAGGATTTATATATAGGAATGCCAAGGTGTCTCTGCTCATCTATACTTTTAAAAATTGTGCCGTTTATAATATACTGTCTTTCCATATTCTTTGGCCTCCTTGTCTCGAGAGACAATGGGTAAGTGCCTGGAGGTGGTCAGTGGTTTGTGCAGCAGCGCCTGGAGTGGCTACAAAGGCCAATTCCAGAGTGACAGATTCTTCCATTGAAGCTTGACCATGTGCAGGCGGCCCTTCTGCTTGGAGTGATGCAGCTTCTTTGGCTTGAGGCTAACCTTGCTGCACACCAGGGAGTGGTCGGTGTCGCAGTCCGCACTGTGGAAGCTGCGTGTGATTTAAACACTGTTTAAAGAGGCTCGCCTTGTGACGATGAGGTCCAGCAGGTGCCAACGACGTGATCTTGGGTGCCTCCAAGAAACCTGGTGACAGGGTTTAGTGTGAAAGAATGAGTTGGTGATGCAGAAGTTATGATAGGTACACAACTCAAGCAGTCTCTGTACATTCTCATTCATCCTTCCAATGCCATAGCGCCCAAGGCAGGAAGGCCATGAGTCATGGTCGGCCCCAACCCTGGCATTAAAGTCCCCCAGCAGGAACAGGTGTTCGGTGTTGGGGATGCTACTAATAATATTATGGAGTTCCTCATAGAACTGGTCTTTAACTTCAGGTGTGGAGCAGAGTGTTGGAGCATAGATGCTGAGTAGGTGTACTAGACCAGAGGTGGTGAACAGTCAGATGGACAGTATGCGTTCCGAGCCATTTGAGGGTGGCTCTATCATGCTGAGCAAAGAGTTTCTGATGGCGAAGCCCACTCCGTGCTGTCTTGGTTCTTCAGGATCCCTACCCTGCCAGAAGAAGGTGTAGTCTTGCTCTCTTAGAGATCCGCTCGCAGGGAGGCGTGTCTCTTGAAGTGCTGCAATGTCCACATTGAGTCTACTGAGTTCATTGTTGGCGGTCTTCCGAGAATCGTTGATTTGTGTAAAGTCTTCCGACAGGCCAGGACACACAGTTCTGACTTTCCAGCTTGCAAAATGAAGGGCTGGTACCTTCTTTCCTTTTTTGGTCGTGCTGTTTGGTGCGGTGTTGCAGTCCACTTGTCGGGCAATGACCCTGAGCTCCAAGCACCCGTTGAAGCAGGTGGACTGTGGTGGGACAGAACCTTACTGACTGGGGGCTGCCTGGTTTGAGGCAGACGGTAGCTGTCCAGTGAGATGCGATGACCTCTCCCACCGACAAAGGCAACCCGTGGCGCCCAATCTCTACGCCCATTGAGCTGGACTTATAACCCGTAACTGCTGCCTTCCGTGTTGATTTGGTCGCTGTGAGGCGCCTATGGAGTGATCTCTCCATGGCGCATGCCTGGGCGGATGTATGGAGGTTGTGAATTGCCCAAGCATCAAAACCCCCCTCTCGGCCTTCCTGGTGGGGTCCAAAGGAGTGCAGAGCACGACGTTTGGCACCAATATGGCTGCAGGAACTGCCGGAAACATGCCAAAGATGACACATGGCCGCCTTCGGGGTTCCGCTCCAGATTTTTTGTTAGGGTTTGCTCCCTTAGCCTTGGTCTCTCCCAAGATGCCCACAAGGCAGTGGGGTTGTTGGGGCCCCTACATGGGTAGGTGGATGCCGGTGGGAGGAGGTGGAGGGAAGGGGGAAAGGGGGTGCAGAGTGGGGGGGGTGCGAGGAGGAGGAGTGCGGTGGGAAGGGGTGGAGGGAAGGGGGTGCGGGGGGAGCTGGGAAGTGGGTGCGAGGGGGGTGAGCTGGGAGCGGGGTGGTGGGGGTAGGGGGTGCAGGTAGTAAAACATTGCATCAGCTCCCACCATTGTCCCTTTTACAATGGTGTACTACTACTGGGATCGGGATCCGGGAGCCGAGCCGGAGTTGAGGGGAAGTTTGTGTGGAAGCAGCGCGGAGTCGCCGAGTGAACGGGAGCCGCTGCCGGGACCATGTGGCCACTCTTCCTCCTGATCGTTGCCGTGGACCAAGCTTGGCCACAACTGGCAGGGTCATCATCAGCAGTCCTTTCCCGGATTGCCAGCCATTCACCCTGTCTCTGCGGTGAATTCCTCTCCCAGCCTTATGCGACCACCGGCCTGGACACCGCCATATTAGTTTCCATATTCGTCTGACTAAAGTGCATCACTTCATACTTTGCTGCATTGAACTACAACTGCTGTATTTCTGCCCATTCAACCATCCTGAAGTTTATAGCTATCCTCACCATCTCTATTGAGTTGCCAAGTTTTGTATCATCTGCAATCTTTATAATGTTGCTCCCTACACCCGAGTCTAGGATGTTTATAACAATTGAAAGAGTAATGGACCCAAAACTGACACTTGGGGAACACCATTGCAAATCACTTCCCTGTCTGATAAACATCCATCTACCTCCACCCTTTGCTTCCTGGATTTGAGACAATTCCATATCAAGACTACCCCTTTCCCATGAATTCCATGAGCTTCCATCTTAACAAGCTTCATGTTGCACTTCATTAAATGCCTTCTGAAAGTTCATAGATACAACACCTACTACATGACCTTGATCAACCATCTCTGTTATCTAATCGAAGAATTCAAACAAGCTAGTCAGACATGATTTGCCTTAACAAATCCATGCTGGCTCCTCTTGATTAACCCATCTCTTTCCGAATGATTTTACCTTTCATCAAATAACATGTCAACGACTGACTTCTGACATTTGAATTGTCTCTTTGTTCCTCTGATTTTGAATTCTTGTACATTCTCCCTCCCTTCTCACAATGTTGGCATCCATGCTCTCGGGAATTTTCCCTCTAAACACCTCTGTGTCTGTATGTCCTCTAAGACCCACACGTTATTAGTTACCTCCTATTCTGCTCTTTGGCTTGGCGTCCATTTTTCTTCACTCTTCTGTGAAGCGCCATGGGCTGTTTCTGTGCGTTAAAGGCAGCATGATGCAAGTTGTTACTTGCTGTTGCCTGGCCTGAATCTCAAATAGCTTGGTCTTGAGAACAATCCTTAGTGACTATTACGAGCCTACAAGCTTCACATGAGCCGAGATTTCAAAGAGGACTGAATGTTTAATGCACTTCACATGTAATGCCGTTTTGCCAGGCTAGGTTGATCAAGAACTCAGAACATCTTGGACTGATTAAAGTTCCAAATAAAAAAGATATAGCAACAAAAATGTTATAATAGCAGATCTTCAATGACATTGCTTGTGTAAGTATTATAAGTGGAAGCTTTGTTTTATATGAGAACAATGCTGTTATGCTAATTACGTATACTCGGTGCACAGACTTAGTAGCACTGGGGTGAGCCCTGGGATCAGGGAGCAGAGAGGAGAGGACCCAGAGTGTGGCAGTACTGGGATAGTGTCCTGCACCAATGTTACTGCAGGACCCTGGTGCTTTTGGACCCTGGAAGTCCCACCCCACCCCCAGCCACCAACCAATCAAAAAAAAATTAAGATTTCTGGGAAAGGGTCCTGGAATGTAGGAATATTTGGGATGGGATTTCTTTTTTAAAAGTTTAATTCTTGGGACATGGGCATCAATAGCAAGGCCAGTGTGTATTACCTATCCTCAGTTGCTTAAGTTTAATGTAACTGAGTGGTTTGCTCAACAACGTCAGAGGGCAGTTGAGAGTCAACCACATTGTTGTGGGACTGAAGACACAGGGTAAGAGCAGGAGGTTTCCTTTCGTGAGGAACAGTAGTGAACTAGTTGGATTTTTATGACAATCCAACAGCTTCATGGTCACTTTTACTGATATCAGATTTTTATTTCCAAATTTTTTGAACTAAATTCAAATTTTCAAACTGCCATGGTGGGATTTAAATTCATGCTCTCTGGATTATTAGTCAGGTTTCTGGATTACAAGTCCACTACACTTTTCTTTACTAACCAACAATGCAGTCACGATCACTGGTTTTAATAATCATAGGTGCTGCCTCTCACAATTGGTTGTCTGAGCAGTTAATCCAGTCAGCAACATTTCTTAATAAATCTCATCGTTTGCCTGAAACAAGACTTTGAGAATTAAGTCGCCATTTTCTTTGATAAACTTTTGGAAAAGCAAATAAACTGTCATATGCACTGGGTGCGCCATTCTAGCCTTTCACTCCTTCAGATACAGATTGCATGTTTTATAATTTGGCAAACTGCACATGCTGAATGTACATGTTGAAAGTGCAAACTGTTCAAGGTTAAAAAAAATCCGTGACAGTTCAGGTTTTGAGACAAATTAAGGCCTTGAAATAAAAGCTTTAAAAACACAAGTAACATTTTGTTGGGTGAGCTTTATCATTTCATTTTGAAATATGGAGGCTTTTTCATTTTTTTTTAAAATTTCTAACAAATAAGATTGAAGTACTCAAAAATGGTAAAATAAATTTTTATCAAAGCATTTTGAGTGATTTGGTTGCAACAGTTTGTTAATAAACTAGCGCAATGTTTATATCTTTAGATACAGCTTTCCCAATATAAATGTTTACTTTGTGATTTTCAATGTTAAATATTGACATAAAAATTAATTAAAAATCATAACAGGAAGTAAGGTTGTAGGCAAGAAGTATGTGGAACATAGGCAAGCTTTGCGATATATAAATAAACAAGGTAGGGCGTTGGTTCTTTTACCCATTTTTAAAGATTAGGGAAGTAGGTGCTTGGTACAGTAGATTAGACACTAGCCTTTCATCTCTGGAACCCGAGTGCAAATGCAGATCAGCAAGATGGAGTGATGTTCCTTCAACAACAGCAGCTTTTATTTATATAGCATCTTTCTTGTAAGAAAATGTACCAAGCTGCCTCACATGCGTATTATAAAACAAAGTATGACACTAAGCCACAAAAGAAGATTTTAAGTCAGGTGACCAAAAGCTTCATCAAAGAGGTAGGTTTTAAGGAATGTCTTAAAGGAGGAAAGCGTGGCAGTGCGGTGTAGGGGAGGGTATTAGGGCCTCGGCAACTGAAGATGTGGCCACCAGTGGTGGAGCGACTAAAATCAGGGATGCACAAGAGGCCAGAATTAGATGAGTACAGATATCTTAGAGGGTTGTGGGGCTGGAGGAGATTACAGAGACAGGGAGGGGCAAGGTCACGGAAATATTTGATAACAAGGATGAGAATTTTAAAATCAAGATGTTGCTTGACCTGGAGCCAATATAGGTCAGCGAGCATGGGGCTGATAAGGGAATGGGACTTGGTGCAAGTTGAGACATGGGCAGCAGAGTTTTGGATGACCTCAAGTTTATGGAGAGTAGAATGTGGGAGACCAGCCAGGAGTGCGTTGGAATAGTCAAGTCTAGAGGTAACGAAGGCATGAATGAGGGTTTCAGCGACAGATGAACTGAGCTGTGGGCGAAGTCGGGTGATGTTATGGAGGTGGAAATAGGCGGTCTTAGTGATGGCATGAATATGAGGTCGGCAGCTCATCTCGGGGTCAAATGTGACACCAAGGTTGCGAACAGACTGGCTTAATCTGAGACTGTTGCCAGGGAGAGGGATGGAGTCAATAGGGAAAGGAGTTTGGATGGGGACCAAAAACAATGGCTTCAGTCTTCCCAATATCAAATTGGAGGAAATTTCTGTTCATCCAGTACCAGATGTCGGGTGAGCAGCCTGATAATTTAGCAACAGTGGAGGACTCGAGAAGTGGTGGTGAGATAGAGATGAGTATCGTCAGCATACATGTGAAAACTAACACTGCACTTTCGAATGATGTCATAGAGGGGCAACATGCAGATGAGCAATAGGAGGGGTCAAGGATTGAGGTAACAGTGAAGGTAGAGAAGCCATGGTAAGTGATTCTCTGGGCTACGATTAGATAGATAAGAATGGAACCAGATGAGAGCAGTCCTACCCAGCTGCAAGACAGCGGAGAAACGTTGGAAGAGGATGGTGTAGTCATTCGTATCAAAGGCTGCAGACAGGTTGAGAAGGACGAGGAGGGTAAGTTTACCTACTTCTGTCTGGTTGTAAGGGTGTTATGTGAAATGAGTTAGGCCCGCAGTATAAAACTTCGCAGTCTTACTTGGAAACTACAGGGTTGCTAGCTAGTGTTGCAAATGGTAAAATAATGCATTGGCAGGGGGAGGCACTGAGGCTGAGATTTGGGGTCTAACTTAGTCGTGCTTGAAACGGATACTGTTTATCTGAAATGAAATATGTTCTATTACACAATAATCCTTCACCTTGCTTTACTAAAATTCAAGGCAAGTTTTTTTTTTTACCACAGTCGCTTGGGAAAATGTGCTCAGCTCTTTTTGAACTGGATTGAATATGCAAGGCAAATGTGCTGGTTTAGTAACTTTTAATTCATCTTTTAAGTGTATCTTGAGGATTTGAGTACTTAATCCATGCTGACTCTCCAGTGCAGTATTGCAGTGCATTGTCAGAAGTACCATCTTTTCACAGAAACTCAAAATTGTTACAACACAGAAGGAGGCCATTCAGCCCATTGTGTCAGCACCAGCTCCCCGAGTGAGCAATTCACTAAGTGCCATTACGCTGCACATTCTCCCCATAACCCTGCACATTCTTCCTTTTCAGGTAACTATCTCAGTTCCTTTTGAATGCCTCGATTGAACTTGCCTCCACTGCACTTTTAGGCAGTGCAATCCAGATCCTAAGTGCTCGCTGTGTGAAAAAGCTTTTCCTCATGTCGCCGTTGTTTCTTTTGCCTATTACCTTAAATCTGTACACTCTCGTTCTTGATCCTTTCACGAGTGGGAACAGTTTCTCCCTATCTACTGTCTAGACCCCTCATGATTTTGAATACCTCTATCAAATCACCTCTCAGCCTTCTCGTCTCTAAGGAAAACAGCCTTAACTTCTCCAACCTATCTTCGTAAATGAAGTTCTTCATCCCTGGAACCATTCTCGTGAATCTTTTCTGCACACTCTCCAATGCCTTCACATCTTTCCTTAAATGCAGTGCCCAGAACTGGACGCAATACTGAACTGAGGCCGAGGAGTGTCTTATACAAGTTCAGCATAACCTCCTTGCTCTTGTACTCTATGTCCCTATTAATAAAGCCTAGGATACTGTATGCGTTATTGACCATGCTCTCAACCTGTTCTGCCACCTTCAGTGACTTATACACATATACACCCAGGTCCCTCTTGTCCTGTACCCCCTTTAGAATTGTACTTTTTATTTTATATTGTCTCTCCATGTTCTTACTACCAAAATGAATATACTAATTGTCTGCCCATTCCACCAACTTGTCTATGTCCTTTTGAAGTTCTGTACATCCGCCTCTCAGTTCACAATCCTTCCAAGTTTCGTATCATCCGCAAATTTTGAAATTGTGCCCTGTACACCACGGTCTAGGTTATTAATATATATCAGCAACATTGACCCCGATGGAACTCCACTACGAACCATCCTACAGCCCGCAAAACATTCATTAACCACTACTCTCTCTTTTCTGTCACTCAGCTAATTTTGTATCCATATTGCTACTGTCACTTTTATTCCATGAGCTATAACTTTGCTCACGAGTCTGTTGTGCGGCACTGTATCAAATGCCTTTTGGAACTCCATGTACATCAACAGCATTGCCTTTATCAACCGTCTCTGTTATCCCTTCAAAAAAAACTCCAGCAAGTTAGTTAAACGTGATTTTTCCTTAACAAATCCATGCTGTCGTTCCTTAATTAACCCGTATTTGTCCATGTGACTATTAATTTTGTCCCGAATTATTGTTTCTAGAAATTTCCCCACCACCGAATTTAAACTGTAGTTGCTGAGTTTATCTTTACATCCTTTTTTGAACAAGGATATAACACTTGCAATTCTTCATTCCTCTGACACCACCCGAGTGTAAGGAAAACTGGAAAATTATGGCCCGTGCCTCCGCATTTTCCACACTCACTTCCCTCAGTATCCTTGGATGCATCTCATCCGGTCCTGGTGTTTTATCAGCTTTTAAGTATAGAATACCTCCTCCTTATCAATTTTAATCCTTCTAGTGTAGTATTTACCTCCTTTCACCATGGCCTGGGTAGTATCATCTTCCTCGGTAACGACAGATGCAAAGTATTCATTTAATACCTCAACTATTCCCCCTGCCTCCATGCATAAATCCCCCTTTTGTTAATCATTCCTACTCCATCTTTTACCACCCTTTCACTATTTATATGCCTATAGAAGACTTTGGGATTCCCGTTTGTTAGCTGCCAGTCTCTCTTCATACTCTTTCTCTTTGCTTCTCTTATTTGCTTTTTCACTTCCCCTCTGAACCTAATATATTCAGCCTGGTTCTCCATTCTATTAGCCACCTGACATCTATCATAGCACACGTCTTCATCTTCATCTCTCTCTCTTTTGTCAACCAGGGAGTTGTAGATTTGTTTGCCCTACCTTTCCCCTTTGAGAAAATATACCTTGACTGTGCCTGAACTATCTCCTCTTTGAAGGTGGCCCATTGTTCAGCTACTGTTTTTCCTGCCAACCTTTGATTGCAATTTATTCAGCCCAGATCCATTCTTACACCATTATAGTTGGCTTCCCCCAATTAATTATTCGTACTCTAAATTGTTCTTTGTCCTTTCCCAGAGCCAACCTAAACCTTATGATACAATGATCACTGTCCCCTAAATGTTCTCCTACTGATATTTGATCCACTTGGCTCACCTCATTCCCAAGAACCAGGTCCAGCAGTGCCTCCTTTCTCGTCTGACTGGAAATATACTGCTGTAGAAAGTCCATTATAGAATCAATATACATGCAGTCTGGATGGAGTAGGTTTGATGCCCTCTCAGGTAGGCCATAAAAAGCACCAATTTATGATTGAGTCTTTGTTGTACTACATGGCATTATTTTGAAGAGCGGTAGAGTTCTCTGAAACATACTGCTGTAGAAAATGTTCCTGAACACACACTCGGAACTCTTCCTCCTCTCTACTCTTTACACGACTACCATCCCAGTCTATATTCAGATAATTAAAGACCCCATTATAACTACTCTATAATTCTTGCACCTCTCTGTAATCCTTGCAAATTTGTTCCTCTACATCCTTTCTACTAGTTGGTGACCTATAGACCACACCTAGCAATGTAATTGCACCTTTTTTGTTCCTTAGCTCTCGCCAAATAGATACTGTCCTTGACTCCTCTGGGATATCCTTTCTCTCAAGCACTGTAATGCTCTCCTTAATCAATACTGTCATTCCTCCCCTTGTTCTTCCTTTCCTGAACATCTTGTATCCAAGAATATTTAACACCCAGTTCTGCCCTTCTTTGAGCCGGGTCTGTTGTAGCCATAACATCATACTCTTACATGTCAATGTAACTCACATGCCTGTAACTCACCAATATCTTTTTTTTTTACAGCGCAGTACAGGCCCTTCGGCCCTCGATGTTGCGCCGACCTGTGAAACCATCTGACCTACACTATTCCATTTTCATCCATATGTCTATCCAATGACCACTTAAATGCCCTTAAAGTTGGCGAGTCTACTACTGTTGCAGGCAGGGCGTTCCACGCCCCTACTACTCTCTGAGTAAAGAAACTACCTCTGACATCTGTCCTATATCTATCACCCCTCAACTTAAAGCTATGTCCCCTCGTGTTTGCCATCACCATCCGAGGAAAAAGGCTATCACTATCCACCCTGTCCAACCCTCTGATTATCTTATATGTCTCTATTAAGTCACCTCTCCTCCTCCTTCTCTCCAACGAAAACAACCTCAAGTCCCTCAGCCTTTCCTCGTAAGACCTTCCCTCCATACCAGGCAACATCCTAGTAAATCTCCTCTGCACCCTTTCCATAGCTTCCACATCCTTCCTATAATGCGGTGTCCAGAACTGCACGCAATACTCCAGGTGCGGTCTCACCAGAGTTTTGTACAGCTGCAGCATGACCTCGTGGCTCCGAAACTCGATCCCCCTACTAATAAAAGCTAACACACCATATGCCTTCTTAACAGCCCTATTAACCTGGGTAGCAACCTTCAGGGATTTATGCACCTGGACACCAAGATCTCTCTGTTCATCTACACTACCAAGAATCTTCCCATTAGCCCAGTACTCTGCATTCCTGTTACTCCTTCCAAAGTGAATCACCTCGCACTTTTCCGCATTAAACTCCATTTGCCATCTCTCCGCCCAGCTCTGCAGCCTATCTATGTCCCTCTGTACCCTACAACATCCACAACTCCACCGACCTTAGTGTCATCCGCAAATTTACTAACCCACCCTTCTACACCCTCTTCCAGGTCATTTATAAAAATGACAAACAGCAGTGGCCCCAAAACAGATCCTTGCGGTACACCACTAGTAACTAAACTCCAGGATGAACATTTGCCATCAACCACCACCCTCTGTCTTCTTTCAGCTAGCCAATTTCTGATCCAAAGTTCTAAATCACCTTCAACCCCATACTTCTGTATTTTCTGCAATAGCCTACCGTGGGGAACCTTATCAAACGCCTTACTGAAATCCATATACACCACATCCACTGCTTTACCCTCATCCACCTGTTTGGTCACCTTCTCGAAAAACTCAATAAGGTTTGTGAGGCACGACCTACCCGTCACAAAACCGTGCTGACTATCGCTAATGAACTTATTCTTTTCAAGATGATTATAAATCCTGTCTCTTATAACCTTTTCCAACATTTTACCCACAACCGAAGTAAGGCTCACAGGTCTATAATTACCAGGGCTGTCTCTACTCCCCTCCTTGAACAAGGGGACAACATTTGCTATCCTCCAGTCTTCCGGCACTATTCCTGTCGACAATGACGACATAAAGATCAAGGACAAAGGCTCTGCAATCTCCTCCCTGGCTTCCCAGAGAATCCTAGGATAAATCCCATCTGGCCCAGGGGACTTATCTATTTTCACACTTTCCAAAATTGATAACACCTCCTCCTTGTGAACCTCAATCCCATCTAGCCTAGTAGCCTGAATCTCAGTATTCTCCTCGACAACATTTTCTTTCTCTACTGTAAATACTGACGCAAAATATTCATTTAACACTTCCCCTACCTCCTCTGATTCCACACACAACTTCCCACTACTATCCTTGATTGGCCCTAATCTAACTCTAGTCATTCTTTTATTCCTGATATACCTATAGAAAGCCTTAGGGTTTTCCCTGATCCTATCTGCCAATGACTTCTCGTGTCCTCTCCTTGCTCTTCTTAGCTCTACCTTTAGATCCTTCCTGGCTAACTTGTAACTCTCAAGCGCCCTAACTGAGCCTTCACGTCTCATCCTAACATAAGCCTCCTTCTTCCTCTTGACAAGCGCTTCAACTTCTTTAGTAAACCACGGCTCCCTCGCTCGACAACTTCCTCCCTGCCTCACAGGTACATACTTATCAAGGACACGCAGTAGCTGCTCCTTGAATAAGCTCCACATTTCGATTGTTCCCATCCCCTGCAGTTTCCTTCCCCATCCTACGCATCCTAAATCTTGCCTAATCGCATCATAATTTCCTTTCCCCCAGCTATAATTTTTGCCCTGCGGTATATACCTGTCCCTGCCCATCGCTAAGGTAAACCTAACCGAATTGTGATCACTATCACCAAAGTGCTCACCTACATCTAAATCTAACACCTGGCCGGGTTCATTACCCAGTACCAAATCCAATGTGGTATTGCCCCTGGTTGGCCTGTCTACATACTGTCAGAAAACCCTCCTGCACACACTGGACAAAAACTGACCCATCTAAAGTACTCGAACTATAGTGTTTCCAGTTGATATTTGGAAAGTTAAAGTCCCCCATAACAACTACCCTGTTACTCTCGCCCCTGTCGAGAATCATCTTCGCTATCCTTTCCTCTACATCTCTGGAACTATTCGGAGGTCTATAAAAGACTCCCAACAGGGTGACCTCACCTCTCCTGTTTCTAACCTCGGCCCATACTACCTCCGTAGACGAGTCCTCAAACGTCCTTTCTGTCGCTGTAATACTCTCCTTGATTAACAATGCCACATCCCCCCCTCTTTTACCATCTTCTCTGTTCTTACTGAAACATCTAAATCCCGGAACCTGCAACATCCATTCCTGCCCCTGCTCTACCCATGTCTCCGAAATGGCCACTACATCGAGATCCCAGGTACCAACCCATGCTGCAAGCTCACCCACCTTATTCCGGATGCTCCTGGCGTTGAAGTAGACACACTTTAAACCAGGTTCTTGCTTGCCAGTGCCCTCTTGCGTCCTTGTAACCTTATCCCTGACCTCACTACTCTCAACATCCTGTACACTGGCACTACATTTTAGGTTCCCATTCCCCTGCTGAATTAGTTTAAACCCCCCCCCGAAGAGCACTAGCAAATCTCCCCCGCCAGGATATTGGTACCCCTCTGGTTCAGGTGAAGACCACCCTGTTTGTAGAGGTCCCACCTACCCCAGAAAGAGCCCCAATTATCCAGGAAACCAAAACCCTCCCTCCTGCACCATCCCTGCAGCCACGTGTTCAACTCCTCTCTCTCCCTATTCCTCGCTTCGCTATCACGTGGCACGGGCAACAACCCAGAGATAACAACTCTGTTTGTTCTCGCTCTAAGCTTCCACCCTAGCTCCCTGAATTTCTGTCTTAAATCCCCATCTCTCTTCCTACCTATGTCGTTGGTGCCTATGTGGACCACGACTTGGGGCTGCTCCCCCTCCCCCTTAAGGATCCCAAAAACATGATCCGAGACATCACGAACCCTGGCACCTGGGAGGCAACATACCAACCGTGAGTCTCTCTCGTTCCCACAGAACCTCCTATCTGTTCCCCTAACTATGGAGTCCCCAATGACTAATGCTCTTCCCCCTTCCCTTCTGAGCAACAGGGACAGACTGTGTGCCAGATTCTTGTTAACTATACTCTGTGCATTCACAGACATGTACATTCATCCTGATTTAGACTTTATTACTTCCTCCCCTACTCTGCCCCCACCTATTAACTTACTATTCCCTACCCTAGTGCTATCTATCTCTCCTATTATTCTATGCACCTTGGTCATACTGTCTAACACTCTCATCTTATGCTGCATCTTCCTCTTTTTTCTACTTCTATATGCTAGTGCCCATTCCCCTGCCAATTTAGTTTAATCCCTCCCCAACCACACTAGTGAATCTCCCCATGAAGACATTGGTCCCAGTTCTGTTTAGGTGCAACCCGTCCCTTTTGAATAGATGTCTCCTGCCCCAGAACTGGTCTCAATTCCCCAAGAATCTGAAGCCTTCCCTCCTGCACCATGCTTCAAGCTGTACATTGATCCTCCCTATCTTCCTATTTCTACTCTTGCCAGCACGTGGCACTGGGAGTAATCCAGAGATTACTACCCTAAAGGTCCTACTCTTTAAGTTCCTCCCTAGCTCCTGAAAATCTGACCATAGGACCTCAATACCTACCTGTATGTTGTTGTTACCAACATGCACCATAACTTCTGGCTCCCTTTCCCCTGCAGAATATCCTGCACCCTCTCCGTGATGTCCTTTACCCTGGCACCAGAGAGGCAACGCACCATGCGGGACTCATGGTAATGGTTATAGTAATGCCTATCTGTCCCCCTGACTATGGAATCACCTATAACAACTGCGTCCCTGCACTTTCTGCTCCCTGCTGTACAGTCCCTTGCCCATTGCTGCCATGGTTTGGACTGCACTTCTTCAAGGTGTCAGCAGTCTTCAAAGCTGAGTACCAGTTTAAGAGCGCACACCCTGAAGACACCTGCACTTCCTCCCTTACCCACGCTTCCAGATGGCCACCCACCTACTATCCTGAACTCCTACTGCCTGTGGGATGACCACCTCCTGGAATGTAAGATCCAGGAAATTGTCCTGATCCCCAGTGCTCCACAGTGATGCCAGCTGCCCCTCAAGCTCAGAAATCCTGAGCTCGAGCAGCTGGACACGCTTACTACATGCGTTATCACCCAGGAGACATGAAGTGTGCTGAAGCTCCCATATGGCACAGGAATTGCAAGCAAAGGTCGCAGCTGCCCATCCATGATCTAAAAAAAGCCCCTCTATTCCCTTTTTAAACAATCTATATAGTAGCCTATTTCATCAGTTGTAATTAATACCCCGAGTCCTGCTGCGTTTTTATATTTTGGATGAGACTGAAATCAAGGCCCATCTCCCTGTTTAAGACATAAAACATCCCATAACACTATTTAAAAGAGAGCAGTGAGCTCTCCTAATGTCACAGGCAAAATTCTTTCCTCAAGAAATGTTAGTAAAAAGCAGATTAATCTGGCCATTCATTAATTCGCTGATGACCCTTGCTGTATGTGAATTGGCTGTTATCATTGTTATATAGGTAAACATGACACTTCAAAGGTAAATTAATTGGCTATGAATTACTTAGGGATGGCCCAAGATGTGTACAGCACTATATAAATGCATGTCCTTTCTTTAAATTTTTCTTTATATTTGTATCAGATAATTTACTGCTGCTGCAACATTTCTGCAACAAGGCTCAGTTTTTGAATGGAAAAGCAAAACAAGACATGACTGAGAGGCTGGCAGGTGAGGCGTATTTCCCTTCAATTATGATAATGTAGAAGAGGAGCACCAAACTAGGGAAGACATACAGAACTAGTATTGCACATTGGACATGCAGTTTTGCACTGTGATGAACAAGCTAGGTGTCATTCCTGGGTCTCTACAACAGCTGACTGTAGAGACATGTGCTAGATGTCTCATGGCAATCCATGAACTGGTTTCCATTATAAATCAATGTGAATATATCCTTTGGGATGTATAAGACATGGAAAGCATTTCCTACCTAGTAGCAGTTTCTTCTTTAATTCTTGGAATGCCTCAAACCAATTTACTTGCCCAGGCATTGCTTGTGTGTATTATGGACAGCAGCCTTTCCAGGAGTTTTTAAACTGGTCACATTGATATAATTGCATTCATCCTCAGAATGGGGCTTTTAATTGGCTGGAAAGCTGGGCAAAAAAAAGCTGTTTTTCAGGCAGCAAAAACATGTTTGTAAACATTTTTTTGAGAATGTAAACTCCTTCCTGGAGAAGGATAGTGTTGTCAACTATTGTCAAAGGAGTATGTTTAAATATGGAAATGAGTCCTTCAACTTCTTTTCCACTTGTGCAAAAGCATTTGCCATAATGGACAAAACAGTTAATATACACTAGTCAGCCTAATGTCAGTAGTGGGTAACCTTCTAGAGGCCATAAAATAGGATTAAATTGATAGTCATCCATAAAGATATGGGTTCATCAAGGGCAGTCAGTGTGGATTTGTAAAAGGGCTAGTTCTTGAGCAAATAGGTTGCATTAACTTAAAAAGAGTGGATGTTGTGCTAGTCTCAATGATCATGAAACGACTGCATTTTCAAAAAACACATCTGGTTCATTAATGTCCTACAGGGGAGGAAATCTGCCATCCTTACCCAGTCTGGGCTACTAACTGCAGACCAAAAGCAATGTGGGTGACTGTTAACTGCTCTCTAAAATGGCCTAGCAAACCACTCAGTTGTACCAAGTCACTACAGCAAAGTTGAATAAGAATAAAAGCGGATGGACCACTCAGCATCAACCTAGACACCAGAAAAGGCAAAGGCACACCTTGCGCAGTCAACCTTGCAAAGTTTTCCTCACTAACATCTGGGGACTTAGAGTCATAGAGTCTTTATGGCACAGAAGGAGGCCATTCCAGCTCTCTGTAGAGCAATCCAATCAATCCAATTTCCCAACTGTATCCCCATGGCTCTGCAGGTTTATTTTCCTCAAGTGTCAATCTAATTTCCTTTTGAAATCATTAATCGTCTCCGCTTCCATCAGCCTCATATGCAGTGAGATCCATATCATTACCAATTGCTCCAAAATAAAGTTCTTCCTGACATTCCCCTGCATCTCTTGCCCAAGACCTTAGATTTGTGCTCCTTAGTCCTTGTACAATCAACTAATGGGAATAACTTTTCTTTGTCTGCCCTATCTAAACCTGCCATAATCATATACACCTCTGTCAAATCTCCTCTCAATCTCCTTTGCACCAAGGAGAACAACCCAGCTTCTCCAATCATCTTGTAGCCATAATTCCTTATCCCTAGAACCATTTTGGTAAATCTCCTCTACAGCTTTTCAAGGATCCTCACATCCTTCCTAAAGTGTGGTGACCAGAACTGGATGCAATACTCTAGTAGTGGCCGAACCAGAGCTTTATAAAGGTTCAGTATTACTTCCCTGCTTTTTTGCACTCTCTTTATAAAGCCCAAGATCCCATATGCTTTACTAACTACTCTCTCAATATGTCCTGCCACCTTAAAGGATATTTGCACATGGAACCCAAGGACCTGTGTGTCTGCAAACTGTTTAGAACTGTGCCATTAAATCTATATTGCCTCACCCTATCCCTTCTATCAAAATGTATCACCTCACATTTCTCTACGAAATTCCATCTGCCATTTGTCTGCCCATTCTGATAGTCTATCCATGTCCTGTTATAGTTGATTTGTATCATCCTTACTGCTTGCCATACTTCTAAGTTAGGTATCATAGGCAACTTACATATTTACATATAGGCTTGTTTTTTTAAAATTCTTTCATGGAATGTGAGCATCAGTGGAAAGGCCAGC
Organism: Heterodontus francisci; assembly: GCF_036365525.1. NCBI lineage: Eukaryota > Metazoa > Chordata > Chondrichthyes > Heterodontiformes > Heterodontidae > Heterodontus > Heterodontus francisci. Next base: position 39,375,908 of record NC_090379.1, read on the forward strand.
ATTTGTTGCCCATCCCTAATTGCCCTTGAACAACTGACTGGCTTGCTAAGCCATTTCAAAGGGTAGTTAAGAGTCACCCACATTGCTGTGGGTCTGGAATCACATGTAGGCTTGACCAGGTACAGATGGCAGATTTCCTTCCCTAAAGGACATTGGTGAACTAGAAGGGTTTTTACGACAGTCGATAGTTGCATGGCACCATTACTGAGACTAGCTTTCAATTCCAGATTTTTTATTAATTAATTGAATTTAATGATTATTTATATTTAAATTCCACCAGCTGCCTGTCCCCAGGCATTAGCTTGGGCCTCTGGATTATTGGGCACCGAGCCACACAAGTAGATATTAGGGGAGATGACCAAACGTTTGGTCGAAGAAGTAAGTTTTAAGGAGGGTCTTAAAGGAGGAAAGTGAGGTAGAGGAGAAAGGTTTAGGGAGGGTATTCCAGAGCTTAGGGCCTAGGCAACTAAGGCACAGCCAGCAATGGTGAAGCGTTTAAAACCAAGGTGCTGAAGACGCCAGAATTGGAGGAGTGCAGATATTGCGGCGGGTTGCAGGTCTGTAGAAGATTAGAGATAGGGAGGGGCGAGGCCATGGAGCCATTTGAAAACAAGGATGAGAATTTAAAAATGGAGCTGTGGCTTAACTGGGAGTCAGTGTCGGTCAGTGAGTGCAGGGGTGATGGGTGAACGGGATTTGGTGTAAGTTGGGATATAGGCAGCAGAGCTTCGGATGACTTCAAGTTTACAGAGAGAAGACTGCGAGAGGCCAGCCAGGAGTGCTTTATAATAGTCAAGTCTGGAGGTAACAAAGGCATGGATGAGGGCTTCAGCAGCAGAAGAGCTGAGGCAGAGGTGGAATCAGGCAATATTGTGGAAATGAATCATAGAATAGTTACAGCATAGGAGGCCATTTGGCCTGTGTAGAACTAGGCAGTCTTAGTGATGGAAATGTGATTGAAACCAAAAAAAGCGGCAAATATATAAGATTGCTACTAACCGATCAAATAAAGAATTTAGGAGCAGTTTATTTACGGAGAGTGGTGAGAATTTGGAACGCGCTCCCACATGGAGTGGTAGGAGCAGCAGATAGCATTAACAATTTTAAGGGGAGGTTTGATGCATATGCGAGGGAAAGGGAATAGAGAAATATGGGAGCTGGGTAGGAAGGGTAATTAGTGTGTAGGGTATAAATACTGGGTGGCTTTAGTAGCAGTTGGTCATGACTATTCACCCAGCTGTCACCCGTGGGTCCAAGTGCCCCACACCAAGATTTGCCTCGGTTGGCAGGCTAAACTTAGTGAGAGCAGCCAAGGAATAGTGGTCGAACATTTGGTGAATTCTAGACCTCTGATAGTGGATGAGCTATGGAGGAAGAGAAAGAGAATTCATGCTGGATCGGTCATTGCCACACTCAGCATTCAGATGAGTTAGTTGAGAGGAATAGTGGGAGTGTTAAGGATGCAAAAAATCACATGATAACATGGCTTAGACAAGAAACATACAGAAGATTTAAGGAAGAGATGATTGGGCTTATTTCATGAATTGAAGCAGCTCGAATAAACTTTTATGGTCCTGTACACAGAAGGAACAAGAAGCCAAGGAAGTGCTGGATAGACAATATCAAGAATGACTTGTCCCAGAAATAGTTACAGAACACTGACGCGGCCAGGCTTAAGTTAGAACCAACAAAGTTCATTCGGCCCCATAGTCACTGCTCAGCTGAGAAACAGGAATTTAGTAATAGTGGTCGAACAGTTGGGCTGAATGGCCTATTTCTGTACTGCAGATTCTATGTGAAGACCATGTGATTAAAGAGGCAGTGGCATCATGGATACGAAAATGGGCGAGACAGAAAGCTGTGTATATTACCCTGCTTTCTTGGACAATCAGCTTCACTTTTTTTCATTATTTGTTATTGGAATGTCGACGACACTGGCAAGCCAATAGTAATTGAACATGCCCTAAATAATGTGAGGGCATTAATAGTCAAGCAGATAATGCCACGTGTAGGCCATACTAAGCAGGGGTGGCAGGTTCTTTTCTCTATATGACATTAGTGAACCAGTTAGGTTTTTACAGCAAACCCACAGCTTATGTTACTTTGTGGTGCTAGCCCACAAATGACAATTAAAAAAAAAAATTAATTTCCCAAATTTGACATATTGGGATTTAACCTCACAATGGCTACCTTTCACTGATCAATCACATTAAATGTCTCTCAGTATGCAACAGTGGGTTGGTACATTGAATTTGCATCTTCAATATAAAAAAGCAGTAAGTAGTCTTATTTACAGCTTGTTTTTCCGTTTCAGATTTGGTACCAGACCTGTACACACGGAAGCCTCAGATTGTTGAGCAAAAGGTTTTGCCAGTTTTGTGGCATCTTCTGGGGAATATGACGAACAGTGGTTCACTTCCTGGTAGTGGAGGAAACATTCGTATAGCTGCAGCTAAACTGGCTAAAGCTTTGTTTAAACCAATGGGTCAAAGCTTAATTGATCAAGCCCCAACCCGGCCACCACATATTGCAAAGACCTTACAAGATCTGCTCGACTCAACTCCCTGAAACCAGAAAGAAAATTTCAGTAATGCTTCTCAGTGAAGATAAGAGGGTTAACAACACAGATGTGTTCCCATAGTGCCTGCACTTTTCTCACATCAGAATGAATTTATTTTTGAGGACTGGAACATACCTTTGCTGTTTGCATACTATATATGCTCCAAGTTGATATTGGATTCTAAATTCTGTAATTGTTGCAATATACAGTCTGGTTTCTCCAGTAACCTTAAGCAACCTTTACACTAAAATCACTGCAGCTAATTTTGCACTTCTGTACAGTAGAATCTAATAGACATGTAACACTATCACTGTATGGAAATTGATGTCATTTATTGTAAAGGTGTACTGCACATCAAATTATATATGTTTCTATATTTGCAATCAAGTGTATAGTGTTACCTGATATACCCACCAGTCTCTATTTAATGCTACATTTCCATATCATTGGAGGGCCCAAGAGGGAAGAATCTAATTGAAGTGTCTTGCTGGGCAGAGTTGAATCAATGGTTGTTTTATATTAGTCCTCTGTGGTGGAAAATGAAAAGCATTTATTGCTCCAATTGTGTATTGTACAGTATTAGTTTGCTCCTGCTGGTTGTAAATTATTATTTTAAAAGCTGAACTTAAAATCCCTTACATTGTGTTTAAAATAGGTATCGTAACATGGCATGACCAAGATCACTACAAGAAAAATATTTTTGTTACAGATTCTAATGTATCCGCAGTTGTCTTAAAAAAGCATTCTTGATAAATGTATATTCCATATTTTTAATGTGAGCATACTAAAAAAAAAAATCTTGCTTTTCACTACAAATTTGTGAAACTAATTACACTAAAGTCCATTTGTGTAATTGTGTAAACTGTTGGCAATAGCAAAAGCTGCTCATCACTTCACAGGCAAAGATACATGATTTTAGACAAAATGTTTAAAGGAAGTAAATGATTTTATTTCTTTAAAAGCAGTATCTTTCATTTTTTTGAGACTGTTATAGTCTGGCTATTTTTAGTTAATTGATCAAACTTCCATTTGAAATTTCTGCCCTGATCTGCTGCTGTTCTATAACATTAATGTGCCTCAGCAGAGTTCAAGACTCTCTAAACTAACCCATGTCTATGGTTACTGTCATCATTTGTTGAGTAGCTTTAGTGCTATTAGTATTTTCTCATTAGTGAGACTAAATACAATCAGAATTGCACTTGTGGTGCAGGGTAAATAGTCTCACAATCTCTAAACTGAAGATGCATTGTTAAATTGTGGAGCTTTGGCAGTGTCCCATCACAATTCATAACGATCAGCCATATAGTTAAAATGCACTACACAAAAGCATAACCATATTTATTCAAAGATTTTAAACCAATAATAAACTTACAAGTGGTTCTGGTGCTGCAGGAGATACAAGTTACAAAAAAAAGGAATTAAAATAAAACCAAAACTCACCAGAATAAATCTTGATTGCATTCAAGAAGCAGCCTGGGAATCTTCAGGGCAGCAGAAAGATGTTCATTTGAAGTTTGAGTAGTTGGAAAAACTGTTGGGAGAAATTGGATGTTGGCATGCAACAACTTATTAAATCTAAGTTTTGTTATTTATGGCACGAGCTCAAAATGGTTCACTGTCACTACTTTAAACTCATAGAATCATACAGCACCGAAGGAGGCCATTTGAACCACTGTAGCTGTACAAGCTCTTTGAAAGAGCTAACCAATTAGTCCAACTCTCCTGCTCCTTCCCGATAGCCCTGAAAATTTCTCCTTTTCAAGCATCAACTGTCCAACAATCTGACCAACATAAATTTAAGATTGGTAATTCCCATGTCCTTTGCAATGAAACCAGGCTTTCCTTGGCATGTTAATGGAGAAACCTGACAATTCAAGAGATGCCTAACAATCCCCCTTTTTAGGGACAATGTAAATTAAGTGACTGGGGGCTTTTTACTGGAGCGGTCAATCAAAATATGCGATTCTGATAGTGGTGGGAGAAACGCACTGTTAATTCAATCCCGTCGCTCCACAGATCACCTAACCTGTCATTTTAAACTTTACAAATTAAAGACCCAGCCAACTTGTACCATCTATTAACCCCTGAATGAGGCTAACCAAACTGGGTGTCTTTAAATCAACAAATTAACTCTTTAATTGGAAGAACTAAATTCTTAAACACTATGAAGATATAAACAACATTTAAAATAGAAAAAATTAGAGTCCTTGCAAATTTACAGTCTAATGTTGCTTGAAGTCCTCACAGCCGTGCAATGGAGATAAAAGGTTCTTCCACAGTAGAACAGTTCGTAGTCTAACTCCAGCAGTAAGTGATGCTTCCTTCTTCAGCGAATTTCAACAATTAACAACTTGCAAACACTTTCAATAGAATCAATCTGACTTTAGAGTTTTTGAGGGATAAAAGATTGTCGCAATCTAACTTCCCTTTCTTCAGTTCTTTATCAGAGATCTCTGTTTTGGCTTTATTTTTTTTTAGAATTTTGAGAGATAATTAAACCGACTAAATTTCTCTTCCTTCAGTTTAAATGGCTGAGAGCTCTTTTTTCAGGTGCTAACACCACAGCTGTCTGTCTGTTAGAACAAACTGTCTTCAACTAAAAAGCCAGTTCAAAATTGAATTGTAACAAACGTATCGCTTGATACTCACTCGTGGCTGTATCTATGGTAACGAGAATGCACCCTTTGAATCTGTCTCCAAATGGTTGTATCCAGTGGCAACCAAAAATGCATTTTCTCTAACTCCTGAACCTTGCTGGTTCTTAAAGCAATACTGATCCTTTGCAAGCCTTAAAGGTACACCGCATATTCCTGGAAAAAAAATACAGGACCATGACATAAGTCATCTCAAAGGGCTAATGAAAAGGAGTTGTCAGATTAAGTGTCAGAGCTTAAGGATGAAAACTAAACAGGTGTTCTCTCAAAAGTGTGCATTACCTAGGAATGGTAGACCAATGCAAGAATCCCAGAAGTGTTTTATAGTTGTTTGCAAAAATATTAAGATGTAGTTCTGAGTAGAAAGGGAAATCAGTGAGTGAGTCATTTAAAGCTATTTCTGGATACCATTTGGCCAATTCAAGGGTAGTATTTGTAAAGATCTGAAAGATCACAATCCAGTGCCAACCCTCAAACAAAGAATTGTACAGGACTTCCTGAGGAAAATAAATTGCTAAATTTTCTCAATCACTTCTAGTAATGGTCATAAACTAGCTAAACATCAATCTTTCTGTTCCCCCTAAGCAAAAGCTACTTTGTGATATTAATTTTCACATTTTAAAAACAAGTTTTCAGAGGCTAGCAACTTGAGCTTATCGGCATGTCATAGAGTTATACAGTACAGAAACAGGCACTTTGGACCATCATGTCTGTGCTGGCCATCGAGCACTTGTTCATTCTAATCCCATTTTCCAGCACTTGGCCCATAGCCTTGTATGCTATGGCATTTCAAGTGCTCATCTAAATACTTCTTAAATGTTGAGGGTTCCTGCCTCTACCACCCCTTCAGACGATGTGTTACAGATTCCAACCAACCTTTGGGTGAAAAAGTCTCTCCTCAGCATTCTCTGCTCTAAGGAAAACAACCCTAGCCTCTCCAGTCTCTCTTCATAGCTGAAATGCTCCAGTCCAGGCAACATCCTGGTGAAACTCCTCTGCACCCTCTCCAGTGCAATCACATCCTTCCGAGGGTGTGGCAACCAGAACTGTCCACAGTACTCCAGCTGTAGCCTAACTAGCGACTTATACATCTCCATCATAACCTCTGTGCTCTCATATTTTATGCCTTGGCTACTAAAGGCAAGTATCCCGTAAGCCTTCCTCACCACCTTATCTACCTGTGCTGCTGCCTTCAGTGATCTCTGGACAAGTACAACAAGGTCCCTCTGTACTTCCTAGGGTCCTACCGCCCATTGTATATTCCCTTGCCTTGTTCATCTTCCCAAAATGCATCACCTCACACTCCTCAGGATTAAATTCCATTTGCCACTGCTCTGTCCATCTTACCAGCCCAACTGTATTGTCCGGTAACCTAAGGCTTTCCTCACTATTTACGACACCACCAATTTTCGTGTCATCTGTGACTGTAAATGTATGTACATCCCCTGTACTCTTCAGTCTATCATTATAGGCAGTGAACTATTGAGTTTAGGGGGTAGAAAAGGGACAAGAAACCGAAGCAAAATACTGTAGATGCTGAAAATTTGAAATAAAAACAAAAAATGCTGGAAATACTCAACAGGTCTGGCAGCATCTGTGGAGAGAGAAGCAGAGTTAACGTTTCAGGTCGGGTCTGATGAAAGGTCACTGACCTGAGTATTTCCAGCATTTTTTGTTTTTATATTAGATAAGAAACCCAATTGGGTTTGAACCAGCAATTAACATCCATTATAGAAATAAAGGAGATAAGGCAATTGATCCAGTGGCTATTCTCACTCAATTTCACTTGGTCACAAATGTGGCTTGGCATTAAGGAAATTTTGGCTCTCTTATGCTGTTTTTATTTTGTTTGTAAAATGCTATTAACATCCCTGTTTTGTCCTGTCGTACAAATCAGTCTATGTGAATTCCCAAGTAAGTATTGTGTGACAGTTAATCTAGTTAGAATAATGAGCAGTTTTTCTTTAAATGCCAGTCAATAGAAATGTAAGTGCCCATGATAACAATTAAGCCTGGCCTGGGGAAACTTAAGATTCACTGTTTGCAATCATTCAAAATCATGTACTGTAGTCATAGTAGATTTTTTCCACATGGTTTTCATTCTCTCAGAATCTGAATGTGATGCACTGAATAAAAAAGTGGAATCCTTGACCATCTGTGAGGCTTCCTCCATGTCTCCAGATTTTGTGTTTTTTGCGGTTCTTCAGAGGGCCAAAGAAAATGTTGTTCTGTTCTCAGTGTTGACAGCTTCAGGAAATCTAGTCAAGATATATAATCCCAATGATGGAGACATCTTATGGAAAATTTTCCAGTCCTGGTGCTGAAATAACAGGACTGGAATGCTGTAGGTTTACACACACCGCTTTGGCTGAATGCTATGGTTGCAGTGTTTCCCAAAATGGCTGTATGTAATCTTCTCTTCTTTGGCCTCCTTGTCTCGAGAGACAATGGGTAAGTGCCTGGAGGTGGTCAGTGGTTTGTGGAGCAGTGCCTGGAGTGGCTATAAAGGCCAATATTAGAGCGACAGACTCTTCCACAGGTGCTGCAGATAAAATTGTTTGTCGGGGCTGTTACACAGTTGGCTCTCCCCTTGCGCTTCTGTCTTTTTTCCTACCAACTGCTAAGTCTCTTCGACTCGCCACACTTTAGCCCCGCCTTTATGGTTGCCTGCCAGTTCTGGCGATCGCTGGCAACTGACTCCCACGACTTGTGATCAATGTCACAGGACTTCATGTTGCGTTTGCAGACGTCTTTAAAGTGGAGACAAGGACGGCCGGTGGGTCTGATACCAGTGGCGAGCTCGCTGTACAATGTGTCTTTGGAGATCCTGCCATCTTCCATGCGGCTCACATGGCCAAGCCATCTCAAGCGCCGCTGACTCAGTAGTATGTATAAGCTGGGGATGTTGGCCGCCTCGAGGACGTCTATGTTGGAGATACGGTCCTGCCACCTGATGCCAAGGATTCTCCGGAGGCAGCGAAGATGGAATGAATTGAGACATCGCTCTTGGCTGACATACGTTGTCCAGGCCTCGCTACCATAGAGCAAGGTACTGAGGACACAGGCTTGATACACTCAGACTTTTGTGTTCCGTGTCAGTGCGCCATTTTCCCACACTCTCTTGGCCAGTCTGGACATAGCAGTGGAAGCCTTTCCCATGCGCTTGTTGATTTCTGCATCTAGAGACAGGTTACTGGTGATAGTTGAGCCTAGGTAGGTGAACTCTTGAACCACTTCCAGAGCGTGGTCACCGATATTGATGGATGGAGCATTTCTGACGTCCTGTCCCATGATGTTCGTTTTCTTGAGGCTGATGGTTAGGCCAAATTTGTTGCAGGCAGCCGCAAACCTGTCGATGAGACTCTGCAGACACTCTTCAGTGTGAGATGTTAAAGCAGCATCGTCAGCAAAGAGGAGTTCCCTGATGAGGACTTTCCGTGCTTTGGTCTTCGCTCTTAGACGGGCAAGGTTGAACAACCTGCCCCCTGATCTTGTGTGGAGGAAAATTCCTTCTTCTGTATGTAATATATTTAAATATATTACCCATTGAGGGTTGGTTGCTCAAAGGGGAAGAAAAGTTTATTTTTGTATATTTTTGAATGATGCTGGGAAAATCTTGTGTGGTCATTTAAAATTAAATAATTGTACACGAGGGCAAAAACTATTTCAGCCTTCTCGAAAGCTCTTTGGAGCAAACAAAAGACTGCCATAAATTGGTGGTTAACAATAAATAATAGTTTGGACTATTGATGACACATTGGTCTATCTAACAGGTGGAAGATGTGGTGGTTTGGTACTGACCATCCATGTTGGCATCAGAGGGACTGACTGCTAAATTGAACAGACTAAGAAATAATTAGCAAATTTTGGCCAGGTAGCTGTCATAGAATCATAGAAAATTTATGGCACAGAAGAGGCCACTTGACCCATGTCTCTGCCAGCCGAGAAAAAAATCCCCCAGCCTAATCCCACTTTCCAATATTTGTCCATATCCCTGCAGTTTACGGCACTTCAGGTGCACAGACAGGCTCCTTTCAAATGAGAAAAGGTTTTCTTCCTCTACCACCCTTTCAGGCAGAGAGTTCCAGGCTTCCACCATCCTCTGGGTGAAAAAATCTAACATAAATTCAAACAAAACCCATAGTGTTTATATTTGAATTGAATTACGTTACTTAGTTTCTTTCTCTGATGCCAGAGATGGCATCTGTCTGATACTATTTTGTGTCAAAACACAATTTTCAAAGAATAAACCTTTTTCACACTATGTACTGTGAAAGACAGAAAGAAACCAATACCACCATACATTTTGGACAAGAAGACTTCATTTTTGCTTCAACATGGTTGACATTTCTTGAGATGAGACTAATGAGATGTGTTCAGTCATTGTCATTATGGCACAGAAGGAGGCCATCAAGTCCATGTCAGTGCTCTGTTGAGCAATCCAATCAGTCCCATTCCTCTGCTCTTTCCCGGTAGCCCTGCAAGTCTATTTCACTCAAGTGCCCATCCAATTTCCTTTTGAAATAATTAATCGCCTCTGCTTCCACCACCCTCGTCATTACCACTTGTTGCGTAAAATATATTCTCCCTCATATCCTGTTATATGTTGGTTCTGTAAGCTGCCACCATAGTCTAGCCAGAGAGATTTTTTTTTTAGAGATGCAGCACTGAAACAGGCCCTTTGGCCCACCGAGTCTGTGCTGACCATCAACCACCCATTTATACTAATCCTACACTAATTCCATATTCCTACCACATCCCCACCTGTCCCTATATTTCCCTACCACCTACCTATACTAGGGGAAATTTAAAATGGCCAACCTGCAAGTCTTTGGCATGTGGGAGGAAACCAGAGCACCCAGAGGAAACCCACGCAGACACAGGGAGAACTTGCAAACTCCACACAGGCAGTACCCAGAATTGAACCCGGGTCGCTGGAGCTGTGAGGCTGCGGTGCTAACCACTGCGCCACTGTGCCGCCCAGTAGTAATTAAATACGAACATACGAATTAGGAGCAGGAGTAAGCCACCCGGCCGTACGAGTCCGCTCCGCCATTCAATAAGTTCATGGCTGAACTGATTACTCCACATTTCCACCTACCCCTGATAACCTTCCACCCCCTTGCTTATCAAGAATTTATCTACATCTGCCTTAAAAATATTCAAAGACTCTGCTTCCACCACCTTTTGAGGAAGAGAATTCCAAAGACTCATAACCCTCAGAGAAAATATTTCTCCTCATCTCTGTCTTAAATGGGTTTTCGCCGGGTGCTCCGGTTTCCTCCCACATCCAAAGACTTGCAGGTGATAGGTAAATTGGCCGTTGTAAATTGCCCCTAATGTAAGGAGGTGGTAGGGAATATAGGATTACTGTAGGGTTAGTATAAATGGGTGGTTGTTGGTCGGCACAGACTCGGTGGGCCGAAGGGCCTGTTTCAGTGCTGTATCTCTAAAAAAAAATGGGCGACCCCTTATTTTTAAACAGTGACCCCCAGTTCTAGCTTCTCCCACAAGGGGAAACATCCTTTCCACATCCACCCTGTCAAGACCCCTCAGGACCTTATATGGTTCAATCAAGTCGCCTCTTACTCTTCTAAATTCCAACAGATACAAGCCTAGCCTGTCCAATTTTTCCTCATAAGACAGCCCACCCATTCCAGGTATTAGTCTAATAAACCTTCTCTGTACTGCCTCCAACTCATTTACATCCTTCCTTATAAGGAGACCAGTACTGTACACCGTATTCCAGATGTGATCTCACCAATGTCCTGTATTGCTGAAGCATAACCTCCCTATTTTTGTTTTCAAATTCCCTTGCGATAAACAATAACATTCTATTAGCTTTTCTAATTACGTGCTGTACCTGCATACTAATCTTTTGCGATTCATGCACTATAACACCCAGATCCCTCTGCATCTGAGCTCTGCAATCTCTCACCATTTAGATAATATACTTTTTTATTCTTCCTGCCGAAGTGGACAGTTTCCCACTTTCTACTCCATTTGCCAGGTCTTTGCCCACTCACTTAACCTATCTATATCCCTTTGTAGCCTCCTTATGTCCTCTTCACAAGTTACTTTCCTACCTATCTTTGTGTCATCAGCAAATTTAGCAACCAGACTTTCAGTCCTTTCTTCTAAGTCATTTATATAAATTGTAAAAAGTTGACGGCCCTGCACAGATTCCTGTGGCACAGATCGCAGTGCCATCATAAGCGACTTCCATATCTCCAAGATTATTTGTGTACTTAGAGGACCAAATGAACTGTAAGAAATGACTCGATACCTTTTTTAGGCATAAGAAGGTTTAATTCAAAATAAGCTCCTTGGTCTACAAGGGGGAAGCAGAGTCTTGCATTTTTCAGTTTGATGGTTCCACCTCCGACAGTTTTGGAGTGAACAATGGAGTGAAACAGGGTTGTGTCTTAGCCGCTACTCTGTTTGGTATCTTCTGCTCCATGCTCCTGACCTTTGCCTTCCCTGCAGATATGGAAGGAGTCTACTTGTACACTAGGTCAGACGGCAAGCTCATCTATCAAGGCTGAAAACGAAGACCAAAACACATTGTGTCCTGATCAGAAAACTCCTCTACGCTGATGATGCTGTGCTAGTCACTCACATGGAAACTCAGCTACAAAGACTCATAGACTGTCTCTCCCATGCCTGTAACTTGGTCTCCTTGACGATAAGCATCAAGAAAACAGTGGCCGCGCCCCTGATATCAAGAGAGGAAGAAAGATTGTAAGAGGGGGAAAAAACATCCATGGCTCAGCAAGGATTACATAAAGACAAAAACTAAGGCATACCATATTGCAAAGGCCAGTGGCAGGCTGGAAGATTGGGAAACTTTTAAAGATCAACAAAGGGTTACTAAACAAGTAATAAAAAGAGCAAAGGTAAATTATGAAAGAAAACTAGTGCAAAAGCTAGCAAAAGCTTCAAAAAGTATATAAAAGGGAAGAGAGTAGCTAAAGTGAATGTTGGTCCCCTTGGAGGATGTGACTGGGGAGTTAATAGTGGGGAACACAGAAATGGCGAAGACACTAAATCAGTATTTTGCCTCAGTTTTCACGGTGGAGGACACTAGTACCATCCCAATAGTAACAGGTAATGCAGAGGTTATAGAAAGGGAGGAGCTTAGAACAATCATCATCACTAGGGAAAACGTACTGAGCAAACTATTGGGATTGAAGGCAGACAAGTCCCCAGGGCCTGATGGCCTACATCCTAGGGTCTTAAAGGAAGTGGCAGTGGAGATAGTGGATCCATTGGTTATAGTATTCCAAAATTCCCTGGATGCAGGGAAGGTTCCAGTGGATTGGAAAAATGCTAATATAACACCTTTATTCAAAAAGGGAGGGAGGCAGGAAGCAGGAAACTATAGACCAGTTGGTTTAACATCAGTCGTTGGGAAATTGTTAGAATCCATTATTAAGGAATTAATAACAGGAAATTTAGAAAGTCAAAACGCAATCCATCAGAGTCAGCTTGGTTTTATGAAGAGTAAATCGTGTTTGACTAATTTGCTAGAGTTCTTCGAAGATGTAACAACAAGTGGATAATGGCGATCCTGTAGATGTAGTATATCTGGACTTCCAGAAGGCATTTGATAAGGTGCTGCACAAAAGGTTAATACACAAGGTAAGATCACGTGGGGTTGGGGGCAATTTATTAGCTTGGATAGAGAATTGGCTAACCAACAGAAAACAGAGAGCGGGATAAATGGGTCCTTTTCTGGTTGGCAAGATGTAACTAGTGGGGTGCCACAGGGTGCGATCCTCGGGCCCCAACTATTTACAATCTATATTAATGACTTGGATGCAGGGATAGAAGGTACTATAGCCAAGTTTTCAGTTGACACTAAAATAGGAGGAATAGTAAGTTGCAATAAAGAAATAAGAAATTTACAAATGGATATGGATAGGTTAGGTGAATGGGCCAAAATCTGGCAGATGGAGTTTAATGTGGATAAGTGTGTGGTTATGCATTTTGGTCGGAAGAATAGAAAGGCAAATTATTATCTAAATGGAGAGAAACTTCAGAGTGCTTCGGTGCAGAGGGATCTGGGTGTCCTCATGCATGAATCGCAGAAAACTAGTATGCGTGTGCAGCAGGCAATAAGGAAGGCAAATAGAACTTTGGCATTTATTGCTAAAGGAATAGAGTATAAAAGTAGGGAAGTGCTGCTGCAACTGTACAAGGCATTACTGAGACTGCACCTGGAGTATTGCATACAGTATTGGTCCCCTTATTTGAGGAGGGATGTAGTTGCATTGTAGGCAGTTCAGAGGAGGTTCACTAGATTGATTCCAGAGATGAGGGGTTTGTCTTATGAAGAGAGATTGAGCAGTTTAGGCCTTTACTCTCTAGAGTCTAGAAGAATGAGAGGAGATCTAATTGAAGTATATAAGATGATAAAGGGGATTGACAAAGTAAACGTAGAGAGGATGTTTCCTCTGGTGGGGCAATCTAAAACGAGAGGTCATAGTTTTAGGATAAGGGATAGCAGATTTAAAACAGAGATAAGGAGAAATTACTTCTCTCAAAGGGTCGTGAGTCTGTGGAATTCGCTACCCCAGAGTGCAGTGGATGCCGGGACATTGAGTAGATTTAAGGAGGAGATAGACAGATTTTTAATGTAATGGGTTGAAGGGTTATGAAGAACGGGCAGGAAAGTGGAATTGAGGCCGTGATGAGATTAGCCATGATAGTATTGAATGGCGGAGCAGGCTCGAGGGGCTGAATTGCCTACTCCTGCTCCTACTTATGTTCTAAATAACACACCACTGGAACTGGTTCGCAACTTCTGCTACCTTGGATCCACGGTGACGGACAATCCGTCCCTCAATGCAGCACTCGATACACGCATAGGGAAAGCAGCTACCACCTTTGGCCAACTTGCAAACGTGCATGGGATAACACCAAGCTGACCTTTAGGACCAAGCTGATAAGGCCTGTGTTCTCAGCACCTTGCTGTATGGCTGTGAAACATGGGCATCTTACAGCCACCAGGAAAAGAAGCTTAATAATTTCCATCTTTGCTGTCTGCAGCGCATTATGGATATATCCTGGCACGACAAAATCACAAATGCGGCACTCTCAAAGGCAGAGGTCCCAAGTGTGTTGGGACTAATCAAACAGAGGAGGCTTCGGTGGATCGGACACGGGATGGAAGACTATCGCATACCCAAGCACCTTCTGTATGGTGAGGTAGCCAGGACCAAATGACCAGTGGGGAGCCCAAAGCTTCACTTCTAGGATACTTGCAAATGTGATCTGAAGACTCTAAATGTTGACTCTCACACCTGGGAGTCAAGAGTAGGAAATAGCAACACATCCTGTGCATTGGTGTGCACTACCACGACGATCAGTTGCTACAGCAGCTTGGAACAGGTGCCAACTACAGTGTCACTTGGCAGCTTCACGTGAGCACTTCTGGTAGAATGTGTCTCTCAAGGATTGGTCTTCACAGCCATTAACAAAGGTGCACCAACAGAAGACACCCCACCTGAATGGATTGTTTGGTGCCTGCCCATAACATCCGGCGATGAACCCCGAGGGGCCATGGTTCCAAAGTGAAACTAAGACAAATCTGGGCAGCCATCTGAATAATAGCCTACACAAACAGAAATCGTGAGTCTAGTTTCTTCATGCTTGGGGTACAAAATACAACACTTCCCCTAATTCCATACCCCTTAATCTACTCCAACAGTTTCTTGTAAGGTACCTTTGTCAAAGGCTTTCTGAAAGTTCATTTACAACACATACACTCCATTTCACCAACCATCATATCTATCACCTCCTCAAAGATTTTCAAACAATATTTTCCTTTCTGAAATAAATCCGTGTTGGTTGCTTCGAGTCTGGACCCTTCCTCAGCCTGGCCATTATAAAGTTGTTTAGAGTCTGCATTGTGCGTTCACCCTTTGCGATAGACATCTGCACAAACACAAAATACTGCGGATGCTGGAAATCTGGAATTCAAAACAGCATATACGGTGGAAATACACAAACACTAGAGCATCCGAAATAGCGCAGTACTAATGAAAATTCTCCAAATTAATTGGTTAAGAACTTTTTCAGCATCGCAACAAAGACTGGAAGCTTCCAGCTGACGCTCTCTACTCATTGGTGCTATTTAGTGATCAGCTGACCTTAAAAGGGTGGGCGGAGTTTGGATGTTCTGCGCTTGCGCGTTGAAGGGGGAAAAAAGCGTGTTGTTAGCGCGAGGGGCACTAACGGTTTTAACGGTCGTAGCATGGAGGAGAGAGGTGAGTGCAGGTAGCCCCGCCATGTCTGAGGTGTTGAAGGCGGCGGTCCTGGTGGGTGTGGGCTCGGGTCTACTCATTGCCACGCTGCAGCTTCACTTCCGTCTCGGCTGGGCCTTTGAGAGCTTTACTCGAGCCCGGGCTCTCCGGCCTGTAGTGGTAGGAAGTTTCAGCATGGATCAGCGGCGGGTCAGGTTGAGGCCATTCCTCCCGCACTGGGCGGTGGTACCAGTTCTCTCCTCAGGCGGTTCCTCGCCGCTGCCCTAATTTGGTAGTGCGGCAGTGTCTGAAAATATCAGCTCTCTTTTCCTCCCCACTAACAGCTGAGGGCTATGAAGTCAAGTCGTAGGATTGGCATCAGTCACTTAGTTTAGTTTTCAACATGACTGAGCGTGCACCTGTTCCGTGAAGTTTTTATTTTTAATCATTGGAAAGCTATCTTTCATTCCTAGAGAGAGGATACGGAAAGCCGTACTAAAGCAACGTGCTTACTTTTTCAAGATTTTCTGTCGGGTGTGAGCTCCTGCAGATGAGGAAATAAAGTATTAGGTAGAGGTCAGAGTTGGAAGGAATGTGGTAATGTTGGTGAGTTACGTATGTAGATAGTCATGGGGCAATATAGAGTCATAGAGTAATCCCATTTTCCAGCACTATGCCTGTAGCCTTGTATGCTATGGCGTTTCAAGTGCACATCTAAATACCTCTTAAATGTTGTGAAGGTTCTTGCCTCTACCACACCTTCAGGTAGAGTGTTCCAGATTCCAACCACCCTCTGGGTAAAAAAAGTTTTTCCTCAAATCCCCTCTAGGCTCCTGCCCATTACCTTAAATCTATGCCCCTGGTTATTGACCCTCTGCTAAAAGAAAATGTTTCTTCCTATCTATCCTATCAATGCCCCTCATAATTTTGTGTACCTCAATCAGATCCAAAATATGTGATAATGTAGACAACAACTTATTTGTCCTCCTTTTGATGTACTTGAGGTGCTTTACAAGAGCATTATAAAACCAAGTTTGACACTGACCTACAAAAGGAGGTATTAGGTCAGATGACCAAAAGCTTAAAGAAGTAGGTTTTGAGGAGTGTCTTAAAGGAAGAAAGTTAGGTGGAGAGGTGTGGGGAGGACATTCCAGAGCTTAGAGTCTAGGCAACTGAGGGTGTGGCCACCAATGGTGGAGTGATTGAAATCATAAGAGGCCAAAATTATAGGAGTGAAGATACATTAGAGGGTTTGGGGGCTGGAGGAGATTAGAGATAGCAAAGGGTGAGGCCATAGAGGCATTTGAAAACCAGGAGAATTTTTAAAATCAAGATGTTGCTTGACCGGAAGCTAATGTAGGTCAGTGAGCACAGGGATGATGAGGGATAGGACTTGGTGCAAGTTAAGATGTGTGCAGCAGAGTTTTTAATGACATTAAGTTTACAGAGAGTAGAATATGGGAGACATTCTACTTGGTTCAAAAAAGGGCAGGACTGGAGGCGAAGTATTGCTGGATACAAGGTGTTCAGGAAAGAAAGGGGGTGGGGCAGCAGTATTGATTAAGGAGAACATCTCTGTGCTGGAGAGAGAGGATGTCCTCAAGGGGTCAAGGACAGAATCTATTTGGCTAGAGCTAAACAGGTACCATTACACTACTAGGTGTATTTATAGGTTGCCAACTAGTGGGAAAGATAGAGGAACAAATTATAGGCTGATCAGTTTGACGTCTGTGATGGGTAAATTATTAGAATCAATTCTAAGAGAATAAACTGCCACTTAGGCACAGATTAATCAGGGATAGTCAGCATGGATTTGTTACGGGAGGGTTGTGTCTTACTAACTTAATTGAATTTTTTGAGGAAGTAATAAGGAGGATTGTTGAAGGTAGTGCAGTGGATGTTGTCTACATGGATTTTAGTAAGGCATTTGGTAAAGTTCTGCATGGCAGACTGGTCAGAAAAGTAAAAGCCCATGGGATACAGGGGAATGTGGCAGGGTGGATCCAAAATTTTCTCAGTGACAGGAAGCAAAGGGAAATGGTTGAATGTTTTTGCAAATGGAAAGTGGTTTCCAGTGGCGTTCCACAGGCTCAGTGTTGGGTCCCTTGCTGTTTGTGGTATATGTTAATGCTTTGGACTTAAATGTGGGAGGCATGATTGGGAAATTTGCAGATGACGCAAAAATTGGTCGTGTACTTGATAGTGACGAGTATAGCTGTAGACTCCAGAATGATTCAATGGTTTGGTTGGGTGGAAAAATGGCAAATGGAATTCCACCCGGAGAAGTGTGAGGTAATGCATTTCAGGAGGGCAAACAAAGCAAGGGAATACACAATAAATGAAGGGTTTTGAGGGGTAGAAGAAGTGAGAGACTTTGGACTGCATATCCACAGGTTCCTGAAGGTGGCAGGACAGGTAGATAGTGATGAAGGCATATGGAATGCTTTCCTTTATTGGCTGAGGTATAGAGTACAAAAGCAGGGATATAATGCTGGAACAGTATAAAATGCTGATTAGGCCACAGTTGGAGTATTGTGTACAGTTCTGGTCGCCACATTACAGGAAGGACATAATTGCTGTGGAGAGAGTACAGAGGAGGTTTGCAAGAATATTGCCAGGGCTGGAAAATTGCAGTTATGTGGGAAGATTGGATAGGCTAGGGTTGTTTTCCTTAGAACAGAGGAGGCTGAGCAGTGACTTAATTGAGATGTACAAAATTCAGGGGCCTAGATAGAGTAGACAGGAAGGACCCGTTTCTCCTAGCGAAGAGGTCAATTTCCAGGAAGTGCAGATTTAAGATGCATGGTAGAAGGATTAGAGAGGACATGAGAAAAAACTCTTTTTCACCCAGAGGGTGGTGGGTGTCTGGAATTCACTGCCCGGATTGGTGATGGAGGCAGAAACTTTCAACTCATTTAAAAGGTACCTGGACCAGCACCTGAAGTGCTGTAACCTGCAAGGCTACGGACCAGGTGCTGGAAGGTGGGATTAGACTGGGCAATTAGTTTTTTTCAGCCGGCACAGGCATAATGGGCTGAATGGCCTCTTTCTGTGCTGTAACTTTTCTATGATTCTATGAAATTGGAGAGTGCAAGTAGTTATAATGGACTTTAATTATCCAAATTATAGACTGGGATAGTAATAGTGCAAAGGGCAGAGCAGCACAAGAGTTTCTAGAGTGCGTTCAGGAGAATTTTCTGCATCAGTATGTTTCCGGAAGGATGTATTGTTAGATCTGGTTCTGGGGAATAAGGTGGATCAAGTGTCAGGGGAACATTTAGGGGACAGTGATCTTTATATCCTAAGGTTGAGGTTGGCAATGGAAAAGGACAAGGAGCAATCCAGAATAAAAATATTGGGGAGGGCCAATTTTTATGGGGTGAGAAGATCTGGTCCTGATAAATTGGAATCAAAAGACTGGCAGGCAAAACCAAAGGAACAATAGGCTACCTTTTTGAAGAGAGTTCGAGTGCAGTCAAGGTGCATTCCTATCATGTGGAAAGGTAGGACAAACTAATCCAGAGCTGCTGGTATGATGAAAGAGAGTAAGATGAAGTAGAAAAGGGTGGCGTATGATGGATGTCAGGTAGATAATACAATTGAGAATCAGGCTGAATAAAGAAAGTCCAGAGGGGAAGTGAAAAAAAATAAGCAGAGGGTATGAGAAGAGAAAGGCAGCTAACATAAAAGGGAATCCCAAAGTCTTCTGCAGACATATAAATAGTAAAAGGAGTGGGACCGATTAGGAATCTAAAAGGGGGATTTACACATGGAGGCAGAGGGCGTAGCTGAGCTACTAAATGAGTACTTTGCATCTTTCTTTACCATGGAAGATGTTGCTGCCCGAGTCCTAATGAGAGGAGGTAGTTGAAATGCCAGATGGGCTAAAAATTGAAAAGGAGGTATTGGATAGGCTGGCTTTACTTAGGGTTGATAAGTCACCAAGACTGGATGAAATGCATCTGAAGATACTGAGGGATAAGGGTGGAAATTGCGGAGGCACTGGCTGTAATCTTCCAGTCCACCTTTTGGGGGGAGGGGAGGTGCAGAGATGGTATAGTAGTAATGCAGAGGGCCAACCTAATGCTGTGGAGCCATAAGTGCAAATCCGACCATGGCAGCTGGTGGAGTTTAAATTAAACTAATGGATAAAAGTCTGGAGTTGAAAGCTAGTCTCAGAATCACAGCACTATTACTATCATCAATTGTCATAAAAACCCATCTCGTTCACTAATGTCATGAAGGGAAGGAAATCTGCCATTCTTACCTGGTCTGACCTACATGTGACTCCAGACCTACATCAATGTGGTTGACTCTTAACTGTCCTCTGAATTGGCCTAGCAAGCTGCTCTGTTGTCAAGCACAATTGGGGATGGGCAACAAATGCTGGCCTTGCCAGCAATACCCAAATCCCATGAAAGAATTTTAAGAAAAAAACACCGTTGTCCTGCCAGAGGACTGGAGAATTGTAAATGTTACACCCTTGTTCAAAAAAGGATGCGAGGCTAAGCCCAGCAACTACAAGCCAGTCAGTTTAACCTCGGTGATGGTAAAGCTTTTAGAAATGATAATTTGGAGAAAATTAAGTCACTTGGACAAATGCAGATTAATTAAGGAAAGTAGCATGGGTTTGTTAAGGGAAGATCACGTTTGAGGTAACAAAGGGTTGATTTAAGTTAATGAAGTTGATGTGATGTACATGGACTTCCAAAAGGCATTTGATAAAGTGCCACTTAACAGGTTTGTCAGCAAAGTTAGAGTTCATGGAATAAAAGGGACAGTCGCAGCATGGATATGAAATTGGCTGAGTGACAGGAAGTGGAGAGTAGTGGTGAATTGTTGTTTTTTGGACTGGAGGAAGGTGTATAGTGGGGTTCTCCAGGAGTTGGTGTTGGGACCCCTGCTTTTCTTGGTATATGATCTAGCCTTGGTTGTACAGGGCACAATTTCAACATTTGCAAATGACAAAATTTGGAAGTATTGTGAACTGTGAGGATAGTGTTAAACTTCAAAAGGACATTGACAGGCTGGTGGAATGGGTGGACAAGTGGCAGATGAAATTTAATGCAAAGAAGTGTGACGTAATTCATTTTGGTAGCAAGAATGAGGAGAGACCATTTTAAAATACAGTGTACTTTTCTAAAATGGGTGCAAGAGCAGTGGTACCTGGGGCATATTCCCCCAATCATTGAAGGTTGCAAGACAGATTGAGAAATGGTCAATAGAGCATATGGGATCCTGGGTTTTATAAATGGGGGCATAGAGTATAAGAACAACGAAGTTGGTGATAAACCTGCAGAAAAACACTGATTTCGCCTTAACTGGAGTATCCTGTCCATTTCTAGGCATTACACTTTTGGAAGGATGTGAAGGCATTAGAGAGGATGCAGGCAAGATTCATGAGAATGGTTCCAGGGATGAGGGACTTCAGTTATGTCGATAGAATGGAGAAGCTGGGGCTGTTCTTGGAGAAAAGAAGGTTGAGAGGAAATTTGATAGAGGTGTTCAAAATCATGAGGGGTCTGAACAGAGTCGATAAGGAGAAACTGTTCCTGTTGGTAGAAGAATAGTGAACCAGAGAATACAGATTTTGAGGTGATTGGCAAAAGAAACAGTGACATGAAGAAAAACTTTCTTTACACGGCAAGTGGTTAGGATCTGGAATGCACTCAGTGTGGTAGAGGCAGATTCCTTTGAGGCCTTCAAAAAGAATTGGATAAGAGAAAATTTGCAGGGTTATGGGGAAAAGCCAGGAAAGTGAGACTAGGTAAGTTGCTCTTGCAGAGAGCCAGCATGGATACGATTGGTTGAATGGTCTCCTGTGCTGTAACCATTCTATGTTTCTATTGCACTTCTGGGGACTAGGTCTTCTGAAAAATAGTCCTAGCCATCCCAGCTTATAAACACTGCAAAAAGTAATAGACAAACAAGAAATGCTGGAAATACTCAGCAGGTCTGGCAGCATCTGTGGAGAGAAGCAGAGTTGAAGTTTCAGGTCAGTGACCCTTCATCAGAACTGGCAGATATTAGAAATGTAAAAGGTTTTAAGCAAGTAAAGTGGGGGTGGGCCAGGGCTAACGAGGTGTTGATAGGACAAGCTCACAGAGAATAACTGACCAGGAAGGTCATGCAGCAAAGGCAAACGGTATGTTAATGATGTGCTGAAAAACAAAGCATTAGTACAGAGAGGGTGTTAATAGACAGAAAACTAAGCAGCCTGGCCCCAAGCACAGACATGAAAAAGAACAGTGGGTAGGCACAGTAGAAACAAAATAAAATAAACACACAAAAAAGAAAAAATAACTAAAAATAAAAAGGGAGGATCCCATCATGCTGTGAAATTATTGAACTCAGTGTTTACTCCGGCAGGCTGTAGCATGCCTGATCGGTAAATGAGGTGCTGTTCCTCGAGCTTGCGCTGTTGTTCACTGGAACACTGCAGCAATCCCAGGACAGATGTAATAGTATAGAGCCATAGAATTGCTGAATTACTAAAACTTTTTTTAAAAGTGAAAATCTGACATTGGTGAAAACAGTAGTGCTTTGAGTTGCAGTGGATTATGAGTTCATTTTTGAAGGTACCATGATTGATTTTCAGCCTAACAATTTTTGAATGTAGGCCTGCAGTTGGTCACATTCTGGTTTATATTTGTGATATCGTTGGCAGCATGTCTTTTTATTTTTCATGAGGCTGATATTTCAGTAATCATTTGTGAGAAGTGTTGACTCTTCAATTGTAGAATTTATTCATAACAGCTTGCATTTATGCAGTTACATTTAACATAAAACATACAAAGGTGCTTCATAGGTGCACTATTAATACAAGTTTGACACTAAGCCACACAGATATTGGGGTCGCTGACCAAACCTTGCTCAGATTGATTTTTAATGAGCGTTTTAAAGGAGGAGAGAGTATTGGAGAGGTTTAGGAAGGGAATTCCAGAACTTGGGGCCTACACAGCTGAAGGATATAGCTGCCAATGGTGGGGTGATGGAAATTGTTGATGTGCATGAGGTTAGAATTGGAGGCGCTCAGTGATCTAAGGATTGTAGGACTGAAGGGTACAGAGAACGTTTTTTCTAATTCATTCATGGGATGTGGATGACGCTGGCCAGGCCAGCATTTATTGCCCATCCCTAATTGCCCTTGAGAAGGTGATAGTGAGCTGCCTTCTTGAACTGCTGCAGTCCATTTGGGGTTGGCATATCTACAGTGCTGTTAGGAAGGGAGTTCCAGGATTTTGACCCAGCGACAGTGAAGGAATGGCGTTATAGATCCAAGTCAGGATGGTGTGTGACTTGGAGGGGAACTGGCAGGTGGTCGTGTTCCCAACCATTTGCTGCCCTTGTCCTTCTAGTTGGTAGAGGTCGCGGGTTTGGAAGGTGCTGTCGAAGGAGCCTTGGTGCATTGCTGCAGTGTATCTTGTAGATGGTACACACTGCCACTGTGTGTCGGTGGTGGTGGGAGTGTGTGTTTGTCGATGGGGTGCCAATCAAGTGGGCTGCTTTGTCCTGGATGGTGAGCTTCTTGAGTATTGTTGGAGCTGCACCCATCCAGGCAAGTGGAGAGTATTCCATCACACTCCTGACTTGTGCCTTGTAGATGGTGGACAGGCTTTGGGGAGTCAGGAGGTGAGTTACTCGCCTCAGGATTCCTAGCCTCTGACCTGCTCTTGTAGCCACCGTCTTTATATGGCTTCTCCAGTTCAGCTTCTGGTCAATGGTAACCCCTTGGATGTTGATAGTGGGGGATTCAGCGATGGTAATGCTGTTGAATGTCAAGGGGCGATGGTTAGATTCTCTCGTGTTGGAGATGGTCATTGCCTGGCACTTGTGTGGCACAAATGTTAATTGCCACTTATCAGCCCAAGCCTGGATATTGTCCAGGTCTTGCTGCATTTCTACATGGACTGCTTCAGTATCTGAGGAGTCATAAATGGTGCTGAACATTGTGCAATCATCCGCGAACATCCCCGCTTCTGACATTATGATGGAAGGAAGATCATTGATGAAGCAGCAATGTGGTTAACTCTTAAATGCCCTCTGAAATGGCCTAGCAAGCCACTCAGTTGTACCTAACTGCTACAAAATTCATAAAAAGGAATGAAACCAGACGGGCCACCTGGCATCAACCTAGGCACCGGAAACGACAGCGGCAAACCCAGCCCTGTCGACCCTGCAAAGTCCTCCTTACTAACATCTGGGAGCTGTCCCACAGACTAGTCAAGCAACAGCCTGACATGGTCATACTCATGGAATCATACCTTACAGACAATGTCCCAGACACTGCAATCACTATCCCTGGGTATGTCCTGTCCCACTGGCAGGACAGACCCAGCAGAGGTGGTGGCACAGTGGTATACAGTAGGGAGGGAGTTGCCCTGGGAGTCCTCAACATTGATTCTGGACCCCATGAAGCATCATGTCAAACATGGGCAAGGTAACCTCCTACTGATTACCACCTACTGCCCTTCCTCAGCTGATGACTCAACTCCACCATGTTGAACACTACTTGGAGGAAGCACTGAGGGTGGCAGGGGCACAAAATGTACTCTGGGTGGGGGACTTCAATGTCCATCACCAAGAGTAGCTCGGTAGCACCACTACTGACCAAGCTGGCCGAGTCCTAAAGGACATAGCTGCTAGACTGGGTCTGTGGCAGGTGGTGGGGGAGCCAACAGGAGGGAAAAACATACTTGGCCTCTTCCTCACCAATCTGCCTGCTGCAGATGCTTCTGTCCATGATTGTATTGGTAGGAGTGACCACCGCACAGTCCTTGTGGAGACGAAGTCCCGCCTTCACATTGAGGATACCGTCCATTGTGTTGTGTGGCACTACCAACGTGCTAAATGGGATAGATTTAGAACAGATTTGGCAATGCAAAACTGGGCATTCATGAGGCGCTGTGGGCCATCAGCAGCAGCAGAATTGTACTCAACCACAATCTGTAACCTCATGGCCCGGCATATCCCCCACTCTACCATTACCATCAAGCCAGGAGACCAACCCTGGTTCAATGAAGAGTGCAGGAGGGCATGCCAGGAGCAGCACCAGGCATACCTCAAAATGAGGGGTCAACCTGGTGAAGCTACAACACCAGACTATCTGCGTGCCAAACTGCGTAAGCAGCATGCGATAGACAGAGCTAAGCGATCCATAACCAATGGATCAGATCTAAGCTCTGCAGTCTTGCCACATCCAGCCATGAATGGTGGTGGACAATTAAACAACTAACTGGAGGAGGTGGCTCCACAACTATCCCCATCCTCAATGATGGGGGAGCCCAGCACAGCAGTGCGAAAGATAAGGCTGAAGCATTTGCAACAATCTTCAGCCAGAAGTGTCGAGTTGATGATGCATCTCGGCCTCCTCCTGAAGTCCCCAGCATCACAGATGCCAGACTCCAGCCAATTCGATTCACTCCGTGATATCAAGAAACGACTGAAGGCACTGGATACTGCAAAAACTATGGGCCCTGACAATATTCCGGCAATAGTACTGAACACCTGTGCTCCAGAACTTGCCGTGCCCCTAGCCAAGCTGCTCCAGTACAGCTACAACACTGGCATCTACCCTGCGATGTGGAAAATTGCCCAGGTATGTCCTGTATACACACAGCAGGACAAATCAACCTAGCCAATTACCGCCCCATCAACCTACTCTCTATCATCAGTAAAGTGATGGAAAGTGTCATCAACTGTGCCATCAAGCGGCACTTGCTTAGCAATAACCTGCTCAGTGACACTCCATTTGGGTTCCGCTATGGCCACTCAGCTCCTGACCTCATTACAGCCTTGGTTCAAACATGGATAAAAGAGCTGAACTGGTGAGGTGAGAGCGACTGCGCTTGACATCAAGGCAGCATTTGACCGAGTATGGCATCAAGGAGCCCTAGCAAAACTGAAGTCAATGGGAATCGGGGAAAACCCTCCAATGGCTGTGGTGGTGGGAGACAGGCCATGGAGGGATTTGAACAAGAGGATGAGAATTTTAAATTTGAGGCATTACCAGTGTAGGTCAACGAGTACAGGACTGATGGGTGAATGGAATTTGGTGCAAGTTAGAATGTGGGCAGCAGAGTTTTGGATGAGCTGAGGATTATGGAATGTGGGAGGTGGGCCAAGAGAGCATTGGAATTGTCATAATATATATAATATAAATTCGTCTCAATTTTATTGCTTTATTTCAGTAATTCAAACTCTCATTCTAGCTCTCTGGAAAATTGTATTACTTTTTTGGGAATGTTTCATAATCTAATGTGTCAAAAGATAGTGTAGATATTGATCTTTGAAAAAGCTTTGTTTTATTTTGTTCCCTTTTGCCATTGGTGGTGTGATTTAAGCTAGGTTTCCTGTTCTAGTCAAGAGTCCAATTTTATACGCTTCTGTTTACCTGCTTGTATTGTTTTACAATGCTATACTATTACTTCTGCATTTTACTGCCCATTGAGTAACTAAACAAAATACAATTGGATGTTAAGGTGCTTACTGGATTTTATACTTGGCAAGCCTTTAAAAAGTATATAATTAAATTCCAATGCAGGATGCTGCCATTTCAATGTCAGATGCTATAACAATGATAAACCCTGCATTTGATCCTTTAATTTGAGATCATTTTGATATGTTTAAGTTAGTACTGTGGGATAATATGGCTAGTTGTTTAAGACAGGCCGTAACATAGGAACATCCAGATCAGGAATGTAGGGCTTTGGTCTCTGGTGTGAGTTCATTCATCTCAGATGGATAACAGTATGGAAGTTGTTGTCTTCAAGTTAGGGAAGAAAAACTTGGTAAAATGTTACTGCTTCTGAAAGCTACTCAGTTACCTGTTCTGGAAGTATTTGTGTACTTGTGTTCAGTAATACAGAATATAAAAGCAGTGATGTACTCCAAAGCGTGAATATATTGGTGTCTGCCTCATCAGTGCCAACAACTGTTTTTGCCCTTGACTTTACGTCTTAAATCCTCAGGTACCTATTTCTTTTTGCTATCTTCTCAGACATATAACAAACTTTTTGTTTTGCAGGCATTGTCACACCTCACCACTTGCTCCTTAATACAATCTCTAGCCAGTACAGGGGAAAATGGGTACCTGCGTATTATAGGAATTACAGCATTTTATATTTCCCACGTATAATCATATCAATGTAGAACATATTGTATATTGAGTTGCCAAAGAGCTTAGCCTGCTAGCTTCAAAGAAAAATGATTAATGGTGCAATGCACTTGACAGCAATGCACACTGCAACTTGTATGCCATTTGGATCAATACAAATTGAATATTCTTAGTGCACTTTAATGTATTAGGCAGTTTTCTGTTAATAGGCCAATTCTAGGAAAGTCACTGTACCCAAATATTAGTAAACTAGATCAAATCTAAAGGAAAAACTGCAATATCACTTACAGAAGTTGTATATTACAAGTAATCAAACGAAAGTCTTTCCTCCTTCCCCACACATACGCTCTTGAGTTTGAATGTACTTCATTTTCAATGAAAATGCCATTTTGCACACTATCATTCTTCTTTGAAAATACGTTTTCCTCTTTACCACCTTCATGCTATTGAAATAACATTGAATGCTAACTTTTCTTATTGAATATGCAGTGAAAGGCATAGCAGCAGCGAGTATTGTAAGCAACCACATTATTTCAGTATTTTATCATTTTTTTAATGTCTTGTTACATAAAGTTAACCCCACCATTTTGTCAGACTTGTGTGCAAACTTTACTTCGATATATAGTACATTCACTGAATCAGGAAAGAAGGATGTATGAACAACAAAAGCATTCAATACACTTCCCAAATAAGGAAAGAAAGAGCTAATGGTGTGCTATAATTAGCATTACAGTTAACTTTCTGTGAAGGACGAGTGCTCGAATAACAGGCAGAATAAATATATATTATATATTTTTTTTAAAGTTCCTGGTCTGAGGAGATGTAGCAGTCTTAAATCCTGCAGTGTGTCAATTGACCTATCCTTGCATCCTGAGGTCAGACATTTGGATTCTGATCAGAAATTAATGTTGAAATTAGAGCTATACAAGTTCATTGGCTTCTGCTCCTGGTTGGGATTTTTGCTTGAAGAGAGGCTGTTAAGGTTGTATTTGTAAGCCAGGAATGAAACTGATAGAAAAGATGAATTTTGGCATATTTAAGTGCAGTTTAATCACTGTCTCTAATTTTCCATTTGTTTTCATTTGAAGATTCAAATCAGACAGCGTCGCCACAGAATGACGGACTTAACTCTGCAGATGAATGTGACTTGCATAAAAATATTTCCACTGGCAATTCTCTTCCAAAAGAGATGCTCATGTCAAACTTGCAGCCTTCTGATGCAAACAAGATCTCCCCTTCTAAATCAGAAGCTGTGGTTAGTGGGAGTAATGTTGACGAACAGGAAGTCGGTGTGGAACCCATTACAGACTTGACAACTACATCAGTGGTGCAAGTAGAATCTCCTGAAGGATCAGCATCAATGGACACTGAATCTCAACCTGAGAACTCCCCACGTGAGGGGGTAGTGGAAGATACAGAAAATGTAGAACTTATTGATTTAGAAATCCCCTTTCCTACAGAGTATGAAAAGTTTTGGAAAGTGGTTGCAGACAACCCCCAGGACTTCACAGGTTGGACATACTTGTTGCAATATGTGGAGCAGGAGGTGAGTGAGCAGATTGTATGAAATACTGCTTTGTGTTTTTAAAAACACAATCACCTAAAATGAATCACCTACCTAGAAGTAGACTTGTCCTTAATATACTCGCGGTGTCCTATTACCACAGAGTTCAGTTATTTAATTAAGTGCTTTATCGCTGGTGCGAGAAACCACTTGGCAATCACTAATTGAAAAATAATAGAAAATACTGGAAATGCTCAGCAAGTCTGGCAGCATCTGTAGAAAGAGAAACAGTTAATGTTTCAGGTTAATGACCTTTGATCAGAATTGTTCTGATAGGTCATTGACCTGAAATGTTAACTGCTTTTCTCGATAGATGCTGCAAGACCTGCTGACTATTTCCAGCATTTATTATTTCAGGTTCCCAGCATCTGCTGTATTTTGCTTTTGTACTATTTGAGAAGTGCTTATTTGTTATGCACAAAACGCTAGATCTGACAAACTTTTTCAATTCGCCCAGACTTAGGAATATTTGCATGTTTATCTATCACCATGATTCAGAATGTGTGGAGTGTAATTTGCCAGAAATGCGGGTATGTTGAAAAGTCTATTTGAATATATAGTAATTAACTAAAATGCTGGTGAAAGTAGTGATGAATTGCCATTGTTTCCTATGTAAATCGCATTTTATAAGGAAGTACATTTCACTGGCACCCTGCTGAATCATTGCAGTGTAATAACTATAAAAGAAGGAAATCTGACTGAAGTTGTTACCTTCTGTGTTGCTGGGTTGAAGTTTGTACAGTACAATCATTCTGGGAGTTTCTCAAATGAAAGAATTTACTTTTTCTGATCACATGGTATCTTATCCCTGAATTCATCCCTCGTCATTGTAGCATTGTGCCACATTGTGGCATTAACGCTATCTTGTGGATAGGCAAGGCAAATCAAATTTGAAAGTGATATTTCAGTATCTGTTTAAACAAGTCAAACTTTTATATGCAATCTCTTCAATATGTAATACTGAAGTAAATATGATGTAGTATTTGACTGTTCTTGAGATGACTGGGAGACAAACATAAAATGTAATCTGGTAGCATTCCAGGTCGGGAAATTGCTAGTACCAACGTTAAAACAGTTCATTTGTTTTACACAATCGTAGCAATTCAAATTGAGGTTACACAATCACTGGACAGCAAGCTGTTATTGCACAGAAATAATGTAACAAAGTGATTGAACTTAGATCCATGGTGGAGTTTGTGTACAAGTGCAATAATGTCAGTCATTATGCCACAGAAGATGATCATTTGGCCCATTGAGTCTATGGTGCAGCAGTCGGCCATTCAATCAATCAAGTCCATGCTGGCTCTTGAGCAATCTAACCAGCCCCGTTCCCCCACTCTATCCACACAATTCTGCAAGTTTATTTCCTTCAAGTGCCCATCCAATTTCCTTCTGAAATCATTCATTACCTCTGCTGTGTCAGCTGTGGCTCAGTTGGTAACCACTTGCTTCTGAATCACAAGGTTCTGGGTTCAAGTCCCACTCGTGTGCTTGAGCAAAAAAATCAAGGCTGCCACTTCAGTAGTGTGTTCAGGGAGTGCTGCACTGTCAGAGGTGCTGTCGTTCGGATGAATTGAGGCCCCATCTGCCTGCTCTGGCGGCTGCAAAAGATTCCATGGCACTGGTGTCTTGGCCAATATTTATCCCTCAATCAACATCACAGAAACATTATCTGGTCATTAACATTAATATTTGTAGGTGTTTCTTGTATGCAAGTTGGCTGCTGTAATGTAGAAAATGCAACAGTGACTACACTTCAAAAGTACTTTGGCTGTAAAGCACTTGAAGGTCGGTGGTTGTGAAAGGCACTATATAAAAGGCATTCTTTCCACCACTCATAGGCAGCAAGTTCTAGGTAATTACTTGCAGCGTAAAACAGATCTTTCTCTCATCTCCCCACGTTTCCCTCCCTTTTTCTCCCCCCCCCCCCCCCCCCCCACTCCCTGGGTCTTGCCCAAAGCCTTTTAATCTGTGTCACCTGGACCTTGTATCATCAGCTAATGAGAACAGCTTTACTTTGTTTACCTTATCTAAACATGTCAAAATCTTGTAGACCTCTATCAAATCTCCCCTCAATTTCCTTTGCTCCAAGCAGAACAGCCCCAGCTTCTCCAACCTAACTTTGTAGCTAAAATTCCCTCATCTCTGCAACCATTCTGGTAGGTCTGCTCTGCACCCTCAAGGACCCTCCCATCCTTCCAAAATTGTAGTGGCCAGAATTGGAGGCAGTACTCTAGTACTGACCTAACCAGAGCTTTATCAAGGTTCAGAATGATTTTCCCTGCTTTTGTATTCTACCCCTATTCATGAAGCTCAAGATCCTATATGCTTTGCTAATCATTCTCTCTATGTCCTGCCACCTTCAAAGATCTATGCACATCCACCCCCAGGTCCTTCTGTCCCTGTACACTATTTAGAACTGTGCCATTTAATCTAGATTATCTCTCCCTATCCCTTCTGCCAAAATGCATTTCCTCACTTCTCTGTATTAGATTCCATTTGCCACCTGTCTGGCCATTCTGCTAGCCTATCTCTTGTTGCAGTTGATTTCGTATCACTGTCACACATGCAAGTTTGGTATAATCGGCAAATTTCGAAATTTTACTCTATATTCCAATGTCCAAGTCATTTTATATAAATCAAAAAAGCAGTGGGCCTGGCACTGAACCTTGGAACACTACTGTCTACCATCCTCCAGTCTGAAACAACTATTTACCTCTATTTGCTGTTTTCTGTCCGAAACCAATTTTTTCATCAATGTTGATGCTATTCCGAGCCTCAATTTTGTTAACGAGCCTTTTATGTGGTACTTTTTCAAATGCTTTCTTAAAATCCATATAGATGACATCCATTGCCGTCCCTTCATCCATCTTCCGTTACTTCATCAAAAAATCACTTCGTCAAGCACTATTTGCTTTTTACAAATTGCTACTGGTTTTCAATTAACTCAAACCTCTCCGAGTACCTGTGTTTCTATTTCCCCCGATTATTGTTTCAAAACCTTATCCAGCACGGTTAAACTGAGTGGCCTGTAGATACTACGAATGATCTTGCACCCTTTCTTGAAAAAGGATGTCACATTTGCCACTCCAAACCTCTGGCACCTCTTCAGTATCTGGGAAGATTATGGTAAGCCCTTCTGTTATCTCCACTTTCTTCCTTGAACAACCTGGTATGCAAGCTATCTGGGCCAGGTGACCTATCCACTCTAAGCATAGCAAGCCTTTCCAGTACATTTGTCCTATCAATTTTCACTCCATCCATTACTTCTACCATCTCTGCTTCTACTGATATTTTGTCAGCATCCTCTTCCTTAGTAAATGTTGATGCAAAGTACTGATTAGGTTTTCTAGCCTTGTTCTGTGCCCCACCCTGCCTCATACTGCTTTTTATTTACATGCCGGTAGAATATTTTTGAATTCCATTTTATATTAACTGCCGTTCTTCAAGAGAGAATCTAACCATCTCCCTTTGACATGCAATGGCATTACCATTGCTGAATCCCCCACTATCAACATCCTAGGGGCTACCATTGACCAGGAACTGTACTGGAGTAGCCATATAAATACCATGGCTACAAGTGTAGGTCAGAGGTGAGGAATTCTGTGGTGAGTAACTCACCACCTGGCTCCCCAAAGCCTGTCCACCATCTACAAGGCACAAGTCAGGAGTGTGATGGAATACTTGCCTGGATGGGTGCAACTCCAACAACACTAAGCTTGACGCTATTCAGGTCAAAGCGTCCTGCTTGATTGGCACCCCATCCGCAAACATTCACTCCCTCCACTGCCGATGCACAGTGGCAGCAGTGTGTACCATCTACAAGAAGCACTGCAGCAATGTACCAAGGCTCCTTAGACAGCACCTTCCAAACATGTGACCTCTACCAACTAGAAGGACCAGCGCAGCAAATGGTTGGGAACACCACCACCTGCAAGTTCCTCTCCAAGCCGCTCACCATCCTGACTTGGAACTCGCTGTTCCGTCATTGTCACTGGGTCAAAATCCTGGAACTCCCTTCCTAACAGTGCTGTGGGTGTCCCTACCCCATGTGGACTACAGAGGTTCAAGAAGGCAGCTCACCACCACCTTCTCAAAGGCAATTAGGGATGGGCAATAAATGCTGGCCTAACCAGTGATGCCCACATCCCATGAATGAATTTTTAAAAAATTCTAATCCTGTATTCTGTCTTTACCAGTCATTTTCTTTTTCACTTACCCTCTCAACTTATATTTGGCCTAGTTCTCACTTGTAGAAATCACCTGACTTGCATCATACATCCTTTTTTTTTTTGTTTCATCAGATTCTCTATATCTCGTCATCCAAGGATCCCTAGATTTGGTTCCCTTGTCTTTTGCCCTTGTTGGAATGTACCTAGCCTGTACCTGAAAACATCTCCTCCAAGATCACCCATTGTTCTGTTAGTTTTTCCTGTCAGTCATTGGCTAAATCCCATCTCATCCCATTGAAGTTAGCTTTCTTCCAATTTAGCAGTTCAACTTTAGATTGTACCTTGCTCTTCATTACAAATTTAAACTTTAATATCACTCTTACCAAGAGTTCCCCACAGACACTTGGTCCACCTCATTTCCCAGCATCAGATTCAGCAATGCCGCCTTCCTAGTTGGACCAAGAACATATTGCTCAAGGAAGTTCTTCTGAACACATTTCAGAAATTCCTCCCCTCACCCTTTACTCTTAACGTTATCCCAATTGATATTTGGTTGTTTGAAATCTTCCAACATCACCACCATATAGTTCTTGTATATCTGTGATTTCCCTGCAGATTTGCTTCTCTCCCTCCCCCTATTTGAGGCCTATAGAATATACTTCCAATAGCATGGTGATGTCTGTTTTTTGCTTCTCAACTGTAACCTGATGAATTGTCTTTGCACCCTCAATGACATCATCCCTTTCCAAAGCTACAGTGTCTTCCCTAATCAGTACTGACACCCCACCTCCCTTGTTGCCTTCCCGATCTTTTCTAAATGCTTTTATCCTTAGATAAAGTCCCAATCCTCACCATTTTTAAGCCACGTTTGTTATTGCCATTACATCATAATCCCAAACAGCAATTTGTGCTTGTTGCTTACCAGCCTCATTCATTGCATGAATGTAAACCCGTCTTTGTAATCCTCATAGTGCTCCTTAGTCTGCTGTTATCTAATACAATTCTCCTTTCTTCTCTAGTGCTATCCAACACTCCTTCCTTTTTATACACCCTATTCCTCCTCTTCTATATGCTGGTGGCCACCCCCTGCCAATTTAGATTAAACTCTTCCCCAACCACGCTAGTGAAGCCCCCTCCACGAGGACATTGGTCCCAGTTGAGGTGCCACCAGTCCCTTCCCCCAGCAGAATATTCTGCACCCTCTCCATGATGTCCTTTACCCTGACAGCAGGGAGGCAACTCATGATGTCTGTCTGCCTTCCTAACTCTGGAATTTCCTGTAATGAGTGCATTACTATGCTTTGCTGTTCCCTCCTGTGCAGTTCCTTACCATTGGTGTTATGGTCTGGACTGCATTCCTTCAAGGTGTCCACATTCCCAGCAATCTCCAAGGTTGGCTTTGTATTTCGTTCACGCCCACTGTTGCTGATTTGTAAGCTTTGCTGATTTTCAAATTAATGTTAACCTGAACCCCTGCATATATTCAAATTGATTTTCATGTGATGGGTTACCAAATAAAGTGTGGCATCCTGGGAAGGGTGGACAAATAATGAAGTTAGTGGGGTAATCAATTAAACACTGTCTGGGTGGGATCTGACAATCTGCACATGTTTGCTTACTTCCTGTTGCTTTACCCAAAATTTGTATTGGTTCAGAAAGATGGACAACCATCATTCTCAGAGTTGGCCAATGAATGCAACCTTACAAGTGTTGCCCACATTCCACAAATATATTTTTAGATAGTGCAAGTTTTATATTGATGTAAAGTAATTTGACTTCACATTTGTACTATGCTGGCAGTGTAAATCTGGGATCAGGGCCTGGCCTTAGTCTGGAATGAGGGTCCCCTGGAGTATTATAGTGTCGGACTACTTCAATTTTGCATAGAGTATAAATTGTGTTGTCCAACTTGGTTTACAGAGTACTCCTGGTTTTTTAAACTGTTGAAAGAGGATTCTGTCTGCCTCTTATCCAGGCTGTTGGTTTGTCCTAATAATGGCCAGACAATGGAAATAATATCATGCTGGAATGCAATGTACATGCACCATTAATGCCAACAAATGCTGGTGAATCCAAAAAAGGAGAAAATTAGTTTAATAGGTTGTAGTTATTGCAGAGTTTCCACGAGAAATGATTGCAGCAAAAAAATGTGTGCCAAATGGAAGATGTGAATTTGAAGTTTGATACCAGAAATGTTGTATTTTGAAACCCAAATGTGATGGTAAAAGTCAATAGAAAACCACTTGAATTAATAGGTGGTAATTAGAAACAAAATGGGATGTAGTATTTGCATAGATTGTTAAAATAAACTGAAGTACATTATCCTCTTTGCAGAACCACATCCTGGCAGCCAGAAAAGCTTTTGATCATTTTTTGTCCCACTACCCATATTGTTATGGCTATTGGAAAAAGTATGCTGATCTTGAGCGGCGACATGACAACGTGAAACGGGCAGAAGAGGTGACTTATGACTTTTTGTTTACTTTTTCACTTTTTTAAATTTTAACCTGGCCTTGTCTCTGACTACTACTCCAAGCCAGCTTCTACTCAGGCTAAAACGTAAGCCAGGTTTACAAGAGAGTTTGATCTTGGCTTTTAGTAGATGGTCTCATCCACTTTTTCACATTTGAAATCAAACATTTACCCTTAGCAGTTTTCAGCTAATATCTTCTCTCTTTGTTAACAGGTTCATTAGTACTACAGTTTGCCAAGCTTTGCAGTACAAATCAATGCAGTTTAACAAGTAGGGCAGGGCTTTTCTGACAGTTTTACTTGGGTGCTATGATTTTAATCTGAATTGGTTTTTCCTTATTTTATGTTTGTGTTTCTATTTTTGCTGAACTTTATTGCATTTGTGGTTAGAGGCTGTCAGTGATGTTCTAATGGGTCTGTGCCCTATGGTCTGTACCCCAAGCCTGCCCTACCTGGTCAGAATGCAGGAGCCATCTCACACGCTGAAGATCAAGGCTGTACGCGTGGAGAGCAGAACATTGTGATGTTCTTTCCACCCTCCACACAATGGTAATGGCAGATTATTCAAACAAATTCCTGATTTTTATCTGCATTTCTGAAAACAGTTATCTGGAAAGTAAAATTTTCGGTATACAGACTCTGCTGGTGGTTTTCTATTCTTGATAAATTTTAGTTATTACTAGAAATCTCTTTGTCACAGGTATACAGACGAGGGCTACAAGCAATACCTCTTAGTGTTGATCTTTGGCTTCACTATATCAATTTCTTAAAAGAGACCTTGGATAGCAACAATCCAGAGACTGATGCCAAAATAAAGAGGTAATATTGGATTGGTACCTGAATCTTTGACAAAAAAATGTATCTTGATTCAATTTGCATCTTGCTGCTGAATTCTCAATTTGAAGCTCAGTTGAACCAACTGATTTTTCAAAAGTCAATTTTACTATGATTCTGATTCTAAAACAATTTGTGTCAACCAAGCACCATATCAATCACAGATAAGGTCATCTCTGATCCCTTCCATGCATCACTCTCTACCCACATCCATCCCCACATGCATTAGATTTTGGGCAATACTGGATTGAGCTTGCAGTGAAATAGCATGCTACAAACACTTTTGGTAGGGTATTCAAAAACTAGTTTGTAGCGCCATAGCATATTCAAGGAGGGAGGGGAGAACATGAAAAGATACAGGGTAAGAGTTAATGCTTTAGATACAGTCGGCGATTCTGGCATAAATTGCACTTGTTTTGAAAAATGTTTTCTTCCCTGTGCACCCTGCCCCCAACCACCAGAGTTAGCACTCAAACACATTTGCGTATCACTGAATGCAAAATCCTCCATGAACTAGCACAAATTGGGCTGTGTTTTTTAAAAAAAATTAAGTTGCTTTAAAATAATTCCTTTAATATAAATGAGTGGGAACTTGGTAAAGTTCGACACAGCTGCAAATGGATTTATCTTCTTTTTTTAAAAAAAAGTATTTTAAGTCTCAATTCGTGACCATTTGATTTTAAATTGCTGAAAGTGACTTTTTTTAATATCAAATTATTTTCTAGTTAGATTGGAGTTCTTATGAAATCTTTAAAAAAAAAAAAAAATTTATTCAAAAATTTCAATGTGCATATTAGTGTCCTTGTGCCAAAAAAGATCCACTTTAGTTTTTTTTAGCCTTTTCAAAGGCCTGCAAACGAGCACGGTTAGCAGAAACCCCCAGTGGTGATTAATTCACCCTGGGTTTGCAGGCAGGGCCTGTCTCTAGATCAATGTTTTTTTTAAAACAAGTGCAAAAGATCGTAAAACTCATTGTGTTGAATGCAATTTACACTTGGATTCTTTGGTTATGCCAATATTGGGAATTGTGCCGAGAAAGCTAGCACAATCAAGCAGAAACTCCAAGCCACAATAACAAACTAGCCTTTTTTTCTATATTCCTACAGCGTATTTGAACATGCTGTGTTAGCTGCAGGGACCGACTTCCGCTCAGATAGACTTTGGGAAACTTACATCAACTGGGAAGATGACAGGGGAAATCTGGAAGAGGTGACAGCAATTTATGATCGGATTCTTGGTATTCCAACGCAGCTTTACAGTCATCATTTCCAAAGGTAAGCTAGAAGAACCAAAATGGAAAACAACGTTTTCAAATTTATATTTGCTTCAAATCTTGTCTTTGCTTTTGAAAATCTTCCTCTATACATTGAAGAATGAAGATAAAAATTGAAGTATTACAAAATACAAAAGTTAAAAATGGAAAGAAAATTAAAGATGGATAAGTATATAGAGCGAGAAAGCTTATGATTTGTCAAGTAAATGTAGTTTAAGGAAGTTGGCTGACTAGTTGGCTGGCACAAATTCCATCTTCCATAATGTCTTTGTACATTGTGATTTATCAGTGTTAGGATTTTTATTGTCTCATTTTATTGGGCTGTTTGTGAGTGTAATTGTTCTGTATTTAATACCATTCTCCACTTTTAAAATACCCCTGTTTCCTGACCAATAACTTCTGCAAATTCAATACAAAATGAAATTCAAAAATTGTGTTGAACCTCAGAATATTTTTTAAATTCTCCATATTAAATTAAAAATTGTAATAGTTTATTTTTATTTTTGTGCAGAAATTCTACTACAGTCAACAAAGGATTAAATGTGAAATTCTCAATAAACTGAATCTTCAGGGTAGGAAAATTCCAATAGTGTATCCCAATATTTTGTATTATAAACTGGAATTTTCTTTCCTAACTCTGGTAATAAAAGGCTCACTAATCTGGGATATTGCATGAAATATGAATGATTCCACTGTTTTTCAGGTTCAAAGATCACATTCAGAATCACTTGCCTAAAGACATAATCTCTTCAGAGGATTTTATTGAACTACGTCAAGAGCTGGCATCTGCAAATGAACATTTCGATAATGGTGCTCCAGGAAATGATCTAGCAGTTGGAATTGATATCAATGATCCTGCACAGGTAACATAGACTATATACAAATTTTTTGTTCAGATAATGTGGATGACATACAAATTTCATGTTTCAGCTTGGGTAAAAAGTTATTTTGGTGGGGTTTTTTTTGCCAATTTCAAAGCACATGAACACAGTGATCATTCCGATTTTAGAAATGTTTCTACAAACTTAATCTGGGGTTTTTGAAAATTTCAACCTGTTCACAATAATCTCTGTATTTTTAACCTTTGTCTACATCTATCAATATAAGATCCTTGAGTTGGCATCCCTAACACCCTTATTAGTTCATGGATAACTTGGTAGCCATAAGCTTGTTCTTCACTGTTCTGCCATATTTCGACAGCTACCCCACAAGCCCAGTCTCCAGTTCTTTCAGACTTAAAAATTCTCTATTTCACAGTTCCTAGGTCCCCAAGACACTTACTTGCAATGATTCCTTTATGGAAGTATTAGTTTTGACAGTTATTTTGACTGTTTTTGTTAAATTAATAAGTGAGAGAAATTTATATTAGATCTTTGAGAATATTAGGTTCTGAAAATAAATGTAAGAATTTTTGAATAATGCCATAAAGGAAAATGTAATTACTTTTTAAGCACTTCCCTTGGGAATCCATTGCCCATTCTAAGACCAATATATCCTTCCTAAGATGTGGTGCCCAGAACTGCTCTCAGTACTCCAAGTGGGGTCTAACCAGGGTTTTGTACAGCTGCAGCATAACCTCTGTCTTTATACTCCAATCCTCTAGATATAAAGGCTAGCATTCCAGTAGCCTTTTTGATTATTTTCTGTACTTGCTCATGGCATTTTAAAGATCTATGCACCTGAACCCCCAAGTCTCTTTGGACATCCACTGTACTTAACCTCTTCCCATTTAGAAAGTACCCTGCTCTATCCTTTTTTGGTCCAAAATGGATAACTTCTCACTTGCCCGCATTGAAATCCATCTACCACAGTTTTGCCCACTCACCTAGTCTGTCACTATCTCTGCAATTTTATGCTATCATCTAGACTGTCTACAATGCCGCCTAACTTTGTATCAACTTTGTTGCATTGTTTAGTAGTAAATTGATCATCTATGAGCATGCACTGATGAAACATGAATATTGCACCATTACAAATGCAAAGCTGAGGCTTCTCAGCTGTAGTCTGACACTAACCACATCCTGATATGCAAAGTTCCTTGACCACAGAATTAAATTCTGGCCCAAGTCTGTGTTTGCTTAATGAGATTTTGTTCTCTAGCACAACTACAGCTGAGCAAAATAATATTGTATATTATATGTTAAGCTTCTCATTTTGTGCAATGCACAGGAAATCTAATTTTGAAAACTTCTGTAACCTAATTTCTGTATATAAAAGTATATTAACACACAAATCTTCATTTTTTTTAATGTTGTGGCCTGTCATGCCAAAGTTGAGTCTAGCAGCAGTTTGGTCTTTCAATAGTGGTCCACTTGTAGTGCAGTTATAGAGAATAATGTGCATTGAAAGTGATCATGTGTCTACAACCAGAAGGGTACCTTTGGATATCCACATTAGATCATTGTGGGGCTATATTTGGTAATGCTGTGGTACAGAAAGGTACAATAAGTTCAATTTCTGGTTTATTTAGTTGAGATACAGCACTGAAACAGGCCCTTCGGCCCACCGAGTCTGTGCCGACCATCAACCACCCATTTATACTAATCCTACACTAATCCCATATCTCTACCACATCCCCACCTGTCCCTGTATTTCCCTACCACCTACCTATACTAGGGGCAATTTGTAATGGCCAATTTACCTACCAACCTGCAAGTCTTTGGCATGTGGGAGGAAACCGGAGCACCCGGAGGAAACTCCACACAGGCAGTACCCAGAATTGAACCTGGTGGTCAATGAAATGAGTAGTTTTTATGAATGTCATCCTCTGGTTTATCCTGGTCATTTCTGTTGACCTACATCTGTCAGCCATCTTCTTGCTTTCACTAAATCTAGCTCCCATATCCATGTGACAGATCCATGAAAACAGACCACTTATTCCACCAGGATAAGGCTTGTGAACACCAGTCTAACACATGATTTATGATTTTACCAGTAGAATTCCAAACTACAACAAGCACCAGTATTAAACTAACTGTTAAATGCCTGCTCACATACACAGGCGATTCAGTACAAGTACTAAGTCAATCTATTGTCAATAATTTCTTTTGTAGGGCCTGAATGGCATGTTACATTCCCAGTACCAGGGTTCAGGACGTCACGGAGCTAATAAAACAAGTACTGAAATGGGAGGGTGAGCAGCCTGAGGTCATGCCTCATGTGGGATCCATTGACAAATAGGAATAGCTTTTATGTTCTACAAGGGGATTTCAAGGAGCCAGGTTCTAGATTGAGGAACAGAATCTTCAGGGTAATAAATTCTAGGGGCTGAATCTTTTCCTCTTGGGATATGGAAGGGGAAAAGCATGAGCAAAAACCTACAGGACGTATGGGCAGGATCGGGGCACTTAACCAGATAAGTATTCTGTACTGAAATGCACAAAGTGGAGCATGGCTACCCGACCTGAACCAGACGACATGTGCCTGGTTCGGGTCAGGTAGCTGTTCCGGGTCCGGCATTCGCGCTCTGGCTGAGTCGGATGCAGTGACAGCCAGGGCGTCAAGGCGGGCAACACTCCGCGCTAGTCTGCAGTGAGCGATTCCATCCAAGGTAGAGCACGACCTCTTCAATAGTTGATTATATTCCGGTCGTTGGGTCGGGTGCGTGGGAAAAAAAGTAAGGACTAGGGCTGGGTTTCATTTGCAGATCTGAACAGGTCTTTAGTAAATAGCATAAAAGTGTTATAAGCAACATTCAAGCTTACAGTGCCCTAGTGACAATCTGAGCATAATTGAGAAAATATTCTACATTGTAGATCTTTAGAATGGATGGGTAAATTGGGAAAGGATGGGGCATACCACTATTGATAGTAGAAAGAAGGCATCTCAATAAGGGTGATCAGGCAGTGGAAACACTAGTAGAGAGCAGGAAAAGCAAAGGATGCAAAACTCCAGTAGGAGCTGTTCTGCAGACCATCTAATAGTGATGTGTTGGGGATGTGGTGATATATAAATATGATCAGGGAAGCAATAAGCAAAAATAATATACATTTTAATTTTCACAGATTGGGAGAAGCAGATAGTTTAAATACTAAAGGCAGCTAATTTTTAGAATTTATTTAGGGCAGTTTTCTAGACTGACGGGACAACAGGCCATACTGGATTTAGGGATGAGTCTGCTGTTAGGGAACATTTTGCAAATAGTGACTATAATATGATTGAATTTGATATTGGATTGAAGAGGGAGATAGGAGAGACACAAACTATGGTTTTAAATTGAAGTATGGCAAACTTTGAAGGGATCAGAAATAAATTGTTCACAGTAAATGGAGTTGAGTTAAGTCTATAAACAAAAAGGGGAACTATTTAAGTATTTGGTGCAAATGGTGGTTTGTACATGGATCTTAAACATTTCAACGCCATGTAGTCTTGAAGGTGAGAAATATTTTGGGTAGGGAGACAGTCTTAAAAGTTATTTTTACTCCATGGTAAATGTAGTCAGCAGTCAGTGTGCCTTTCATAACTTCATGATGTCCATTAACAGTCAATTTCTAAAAGGCAAAGGTTCCACTTGTGTAGTTAAGCCGTCCTGGTCAACAAATAGAGGAAACTGGAAATTTTGCAAACTGGGAGAGCTATAAAAAGCAACAAAGGATGCAAGAAAGTAATAAATGCAAAAAAAAAAATTAGATCTGCAAAGGATATTAAAGCTAAAAGGTTTTTAAATCATATTGAAAGACGGTAATGAAGGAAAATGTTGGACCCATTATAGACAGGTGCAGGCAATAATAGATAATAGAGTAGACTTGTTAAATAAGTACTTTATATCAGTTTCCCTGGTGGAGGAAGGGGGCAAAAATACAAGCAGTATGATGGAACCTAGAAAGTCCTGGAGAGGAACTTGGAAAGGAGATTTTTATTTTAAAAAAAGTGTGGAGAAAATAATGGGATTTAAGATCGTCAAATCTCCATGGTCTGTTTCCACACCATTGTATTAAAAATGAATGGAAAAAACTGCAGATGCATTCAGAATTTTCCTATGCTTTTTACATTCAGGGATTGAGCCTTTGAACTGGCAAATGTTACTCCCTCCCTTCCTAAATAATGGAGTAACAAATTAATGCAGATGTTAGTGGCTTGTTTTCTGTTTCTGGCGTTAGCTTCTATAATTTAGCAACAAATCATTTTAATACATTAAAAAAGGCTGTTCTTTAAAATAAAAACCATCTGTTCCTGCCATTGCCTCTTCAGTGTGGCTAGCATAGATGGTTAAGTTTGATATGGATTTTATACATTTCAAAGCCTTGTAGACTCATAGGTGAGAAATTCTTTGGGTAGGGAGAAAGTCTTCAAAGGGTAGGTTATCTTACTCCACGATAAATTCAGTCAGTCTGTGCATTTACAAAGTGCCTTTCATAACATCATATGACACCCATTAACGGTCAATGTTGTATTTTTTGAAGTCTAGTCATTGTTGTAATGTTGGGAGACCTGGCTGCTAATTTGGGCATGGCTAGATCTCAAAGAATAATGAAATGACTTCTGTTTTGCTGACATTAGTTGGGGGATAAATATTAACAAAAATACCAGTCTAGATTGTGTGTATTCATCTTTAGAGTGGTGCTTGAATCTGTATTTTCTGACTCAGTATTACCACTGAGCCAAAGCTGACTTCTATGCTGAGCATTTAATGCTTAAGCTGTACTTTTTCATGTTTATGCTAGGAATGTAAACTTATTGCAGTGAACGTCACTTCTGTATCAGCACATAAAGTATGCAAAAAAAATTAATGGCAGAGCTTCACATCCTACTGCTGGCTGGGGAGCTCTTCCCTCAGATGCTTTTGCTAGGAATTCTGTCTTTTGTGAAATTGCACTATGGGAAATTAGATTTTCCTCTTAACTCGTCATCAAGGTTAATTCCAAGATGTTGGTTTGTTGTCTGCAGCCACACAGTCATGACACAATGTAGAAAAAATTTAGCGAAGCTGTTTTTATGTTCCGCCTTCCTTCCCTGGGAGTTGAGTGCAGTTGGCTTGCTAAATTCTCCTGCTA
Organism: Heterodontus francisci; assembly: GCF_036365525.1. Classification (NCBI taxonomy): domain Eukaryota; kingdom Metazoa; phylum Chordata; class Chondrichthyes; order Heterodontiformes; family Heterodontidae; genus Heterodontus; species Heterodontus francisci. Next base: position 39,418,793 of record NC_090379.1, read on the forward strand.
CACCCACATAACTATAGACTTGTTAAAGTGCATTATTTGCAATTTATGAATTGCCTGATTTCCTGCAAGTCAGATAGTTATGAAAATTTGGGTTCCCTGATTTATCAATTTCAAAAATTATAGTTTGACTAAGATTGCAAGTATAAAGGAAAGCTTTAAAAAGTTAGGTATGTTTGCTTTGAGTCAGTATTGTGTATTGAATTTTATGGCACTATCTTTGCATGCGATTTCCTCACTTACAACAATATTTACATTGAAATGATTTTGTCAGTGAAAGGAATAGATTGAATATTATAGCTACTGCTATCTAATTTAATTTCCAAGTCTAAAATGTCTTGGGTTCAGTAACACTGAAATTTGATACCTCTTCAGTTTCTTTCTCAGCTGCGTTTGCTGACAACGCAACCATTGGGTGGCGCAGTATTGGCTTTGGGCGGCGCGGTGGAGAGCAATCGGCCAGGGGGGACAGGGCGAGGGCGGGAGTGAGTAGCCGAGGGAAGGAAAGCAGCGAGGTAGGGAGCAAGCGACTGAAGGAAGGCAGTGGCAAGGCAGGATGGAGTGGGAAATTGAAAGTGACAATTAAAGCGGGGAAGGTGGGAGGGAGCGGGTTACTGTTTTTTTTTAGATTGGAGATACAGCACTGAAACAGGCCCTTCGGCCCACAGAGTCTGTGCCGAACATCAACCACCCATTTATACTAATCCTACACTAATCCCATATTCCTACCAAACATCCCCACCTGTCCCTATATTTCCCTACCACCTACCTATACTAGTGACAATTTATAATGGCCAATTTACCTATCAACCTGCAAGTCTTTTGGCTTGTGGGAGGAAACCGGAGCACCCGGAGGAAACCCACGCAGGCACGGAGAACTTGCAAACTCCACACAGGCAGTACCCGGAATCGAACCCGGGTCCCTGGAGCTGTGAGGCTGCGGTGCTAACCACTGTGCCGCAAGTGAGGGAATGGAGCCGGCGATCGCGGCTATTGAGGGGTGAGGACGTTATTGCGTGATGTCAATGCATTCATGCTGGCAAATGTTCGCATGCATTGACGTCCGCTTTCACACTTGTCAGAAATCACTGTTTTTGTCTTTTCATATTCCTTGCTTTCTGTAATTGTATACTGCTGCTATTTGAGTTCATCCTTCATGTTGGAAAGAGCTGATCTACATGCTCATTGAGTTTATGAATGAATTCCTTGCTCACAGCAGGAATGCAATTATGGAATAAATCTAATTCTTTATCCCTAGCCAAAAGATCTAACAAATCTCTATCTTGTCATGTTATAAAACTTTTTTTTTTGTTTCTGGAATGTGGGTGTCCTTGGCTATGCCAGCATTTATAGTGTTACGAGAGGGCTGTGCTTTTTTTTTTGTAAATCTGTTTTAAGGACTTGTAGTTGAATTATGGACATTGATTCTTCTGGAAGCTTGAAGAGATGCTGAACTTGGTTTTTTTTTAGGTCACCAGAAGGCTTCCTGGACTTGGCTTGTAAGCGAGCCCTTACTAGAAGGCACCTGTTTTCAGATAAAATACCAGCGGGAGCTTGTTTTCACTTGGGGAGATGTTTACAAAGAAGTGACAGGTCAAGATTTAGAGGTCAGGAGGCTTGACTTCTGGAATCTTTTTGGTTTCACTTTGAATTGTTAAAGACACTTTTTGCCTGCCAAGAACAACCCAGCTCGTCTATTTCTCTCCCTTTGAAAGAACCCCTGTGTGTCTAGTATCAGTCTCCTCTTTCCTCCTGTATTTGAAGAAAGCCTGCGTATTGAATGTGAACTGCAACCCCTGTTGCATTTCTGCTGTGAGGCCTGTCTGAAGCTTCTGTAGCTCCATTTCTTAAAGCCTACCCAAACTTATCTTCAACATCGCCTGGAAAGAATTCTATTCTAGCAAGATTCCAGTGACTGCCATCTATACATAATTGGGATGCCAAACCAAAACAAAGGACATGTTGCCATATCTCTCTCCAAGAATGAGCAAGTATTCGGCTTGTGTATTTTTTTTGTAACCGAGCTCTAAATAAATTCCTTTATTTTTCTGCTTAACTGTGTGTGGAGCTAAGGTAGAAAAAAGGAACTTGTATTTCTATTTTTGTGTTTATGCTTTGCTTCATTACTGGAAAAGACTTATTTTATGATCTGATTTTCTTTATTGAAGAAACCTTGTGTTTTATTCTGGGGGAAAAAATAGAGTAAGTGATTGTATTGGTAAGTGGGAAAATTTAAATACATGTGACCTGTGGGGAAGTGGAACTGGAATAAACAGTGCACTCCTAGGTCGTAACAATTGTCCGCCCCTAATTGTCCTTGAGAAGGTGGTAGTGAGCTGCTACCTTGAACTGCTGCAGTCCTTGGGGTGTAGGTATACCCACAGTGCTGTTAGGAAGGGAGTTCCAGGATTTTGACCCAGTGACAGTGAAGGAATGGTGATTGTAGTTCCAAGTCAGGAGGGTGTGGCTTGGAGGGGAACTTGCAGGTGGTGTTCACATGCATCTGCTGCCCTTGTCTTTCTAGGTGGTAGAGGTCGCAGGTTTGGAACCTTGGTATATGGTCCATCACCAATGCAGTGGCAGCAGTGTGTAGGAAGTGAATGGCACACCATCTACAAACAATCAAGTGGGCTGCTTTTGCCCTGGATGGTGTCGAGCTTCTTGAATGTTGTTGGAGCTGCACCCATCCATGCAAGTGGAGAGTATTCCATCACACTCCTGACTTGTGCCTTATAGATGGACAGGCATTGGGGAGATGGGAGATGAGTTACTCGCTGCAGAACTTCCAGCCTCTGAGCTGCTCTTGTAGCCACAGATTTTATGTGGTTGTTTCAGTTCAGTTTCTGGTCACTGGTGACCCCCAGGATGTTGGGAAATTCAGCGATGGTAATGCCATTGAACATCATGGTGTGATGGTTAGATTCTCTCTTGTTTGAGATGATCATTGCTTGGCTCTTGTGTGGTGTGAATGTTACTTGACACTTATCAGCCCAAGCCTGGATGTTGTCCACATCTTGCTGCATATGGACACAAGCTGCTTAGTATCTGAGGAGCTGCGAATGATGCTGAATATTGTGTAATCATTGAGCATTCCCACTTCTGACGTTATGAAAGAGGGAAGGTCATTGATGAAGCAGCTGCAGGTGGTTGGGCCTAGGACACTGCCCTGAGGAACTCCTGCAGTGATATCCTGGGTCTGTGATTGACCTCCAACAATTACAACCATTTTCCTTTGTGCGAGATATGACTCCAACCATCCCTGATTCCTATTGACTCCAGTTTTGCTCTGGCTCCTTGATGCCATACTCGGTCAAATGCTGCCTTGATGTCAAGGGCAGTTACTCTCACCTCACCACCTCCTAGAATTCAACTCTTTTTGTCCATGTTTGGGCCAAGGCTGTAATCCGGTCAGGAGCTGAGTGGCCCTGGTGGAACCCAAACTGAGCATCCGTGAGCAGGTTATTGAGCAAGTGCTGCTCGATAGCACTGTCAACGACCCCTTCCATCACTTTGCTGATTGGGAGTAGACTAATAGGGCAGTAATTGGCTGGGTTGGATTTGTCCTGCCTTTTGAGCATAGGACATACCTGGGCAATTTTCCACATTGCAGGGTAGATGCCAGTGTTGTAGCTGTACTGGAACAGCTTGGCTAGGGGTGCGGCAAGTTCTGGAGCACAGGTCTTCAGTACTATTGCCGGAATATTCTCAGGGCCCATAGCTTTTGCAGTATCTAATGCCTTCAGTTGTTTCTTGATATCACACGGAGTGAATCAGATTGGCTGAAGGCTGGCATCTGTGATGCTGCGGACCTCAGGAGAAGGCCAAAATGGGTCATCCACTCGGCACCTCTGGCTGAAGATGGATGTAAATGCTTCAGCCTTGTCTTTTGCACTGATGTGCTGGGCTCCCCTATAGTTGAGGATGGGGATATTTATGGAGCTGCCTCCTCCTGTCAGTTGTATAATTGTCAACCACCATTCACGACTGGATGTGGCAAGACTACAGAGCCCTGATATGATCCATTGGTTGTGGGATTGCTTAGCCCTGTCTATTGCATGCTGCTTCTGCTGTTTGACATGCAAGTAATCCTGTGTTGTAGCTTCACCAGGCTGACACCTCATTTGAGGTTTGTCGGGTACTGCTCCAGGCATGCCCTCCCGCACTCTTAATTGAACCAGGATTGGTCCCCCAACTTGATGGTAATGGGGGATATGTCAGGCAATGAGGTTAGATTGTGGTTGAATACAGTTCTGTTGCTGATGGCCCACAGTGCCTCATGGATGCCCAGTTTTGAGTTGCTAGATCTGCTTGAAATCTATCCCATTTAGCATGATGGTGGGTACCCTCAATGAGAAAATGGGACTTTGTGTCCACAAGGACCGTGCGGTGGTCACTCTTAAAAATACTGTCATGGATAGATGCATCAACGACAAGTAGATTGGTGAGGATGAGGTCAAGTAAGTTTTTTTCCCTCTTGTTTCCATCATCACCTGCCACAGACCCAGTCTGGCAATTTTGTCCTTTAGGGCTCAGTCAGTAGTGGTGCTACTGAGCTACTCTTGGTGATGGACATTGAAGTCCCCCACCCATACATTTTGTGCCCTTGCTACTCTGTGCTTCCAATTATTGTTCAACATGGAGATGCACTGATTCATCAGCTGAGGGGTGGTAGGTGGAAATCAGCAGGAGGTTTCCTTGCCCATGTTGGACCTGATGCCATGAGACTTCATGGGCTCTGGAGTCTCTGGACTCTATCCCGACTGCCACTGTGCTGCCATTTCTGTGCTGCAGGTCTATCCTGCTGGTGGGACAGGACACACTGAGGGATGGTGATGGTATCTGGGATATAGTCATACTCACTGAATCATACCTTGCAGACCATGTCAAGCTATTGCTTGACTAGTCTGTGGGGCAGCTCTCCCAATTTTGACACAAGTCCCTTCATATTAGTGAGGAGGACTTTGCAGGGCCGACAGGGCTGTGTTTGCCGTTGTCATTTCTGGTGCCAAGGTCAATGCTGGGTGGTCCGTCTAGTTTCATTTTCTTTCTGGTTTGCAAAAAACTGGAGGAAGTGCTGTTTATATGGAAATTAGAGTAAGGAAACTAGAACATAAAGTATTGTAAACTGTAATGTGCCAGCACCAGGCATCTGTTGGCATTGTAATAAGTCAAATATGAATTAATGCTAATTCAACAAGAGTGAATACTAGTGTATTTTTCTAATACTTTTTCTGACTTATGTATTTTTTCTTCTGTCTTCAGTTTTTCTTTCGCTTTTCCTCATTTTCTGTCCATTGTTCACCCCCACTTTCTTGCACTCTTGCCCTCTTTCTCTTTCTATTTTTGTCTTTCACATTTTCTGTGACTGTATCTTGATCCCATTTTCTCTGTCCTGTTTTATTTTACTCTTTCGTCTCTCTTTTCCTTGTCATTTCTTTTCCTTGCTCTCTGTTCCTCTCCACTCTACTGTTCCCTTTATATCTCATTTTCTATTACTTGCTCTTTGTTTTACTACTTTCATTTTGTTTCATTACTTTCTTGCCATTTCCCTCTTTCTGCCCCATTTTCTTTTTTTCTTTTTAATTTCTCTTGTCTGTCTCCTTTTACTTTGTCTTCCCATCTTTGTATATGTCTGGCTTTCCTCTTGTTTTGTGTTTTGTCTTTCTCCCATACCCCAGTTTACTTTCTCGCGCTCGCTCACTCATTCTAATTTCTTTGTGTCTTGCTGGTGCATATACTTGCACTTTTTTTTTTTTGCAGCAGTGGGGAGTTCTTTTTTTAAAAAAAACATGGAAAGAATTACAACACAATGAGACTATTTGGCCATTCGTGCCTGTGCCACCTGAAAGCTAGCCAGTAGCCCTTTAATACTATTAACTCGTCTTTATGCTTCATACCTGTTGGGATGCTGAATTATTTACTTTTTCACCTTATTTGGTCTCACCCAGATTGGTTCCCTTTATCACTTGTATCTAGTGAGAATTTGACATTCTTGTTCTTCCAGATTGTTTCTGAAATAGAGAATATGCGTCATAGAATAATTGAAATTCGTCAGGAAACACATCTTCATAATGAGAATGAAGTTAGCAGAAGATGGACTTTTGAGGAAGGGGTAAGTATTTTCAACAACTGTAAATATTAAAAGGAAATTCAGTGCTAAAATTCAAAAACTGTTGTATGCTATTTGTTTGATTTTATAATTGCACAATACAGCCATGAACTTGAGGCAAAATATTTACATTTTGTTTCGTTGGAGATTTAAAAGAATATCAATCATTGAAATATCCCAACTGTTCTGCACCTAGTTCTTAAACTTGTTTGTGGTTAGAATTTTGCAGCATGGGAGGGAGGCCCTTCAATCCACCACACCTGTGCCGGCTCTTTGAAAGCTATCCAATTTAGTTTCAGACCCCAGCTATTTTCCCATAACTGTGAAAATTAGTCCTCTTCAGGTACATGTCCAATTCTCTTTTGAAAGTGCTTATGGAATGTGCTTTCTCCACTCTTTTTCAGTTGGTGTGTTCTGGTTCTTAACACTGAAAAATGTCTCCTCCTTTCCACTCTAGTTCTTTTGCCAATTATTTTAAATATATGAACTCTGGTTACTGACACACTTGCTGGAGGAAAATCATTCCTCCCTACTTTAACAAAACCCCTCATAATTTTGAATATTACTATTAGATCCCTCCATAACCTTCTCTGTTCCAAAGAGAACAATCCCAGCTTTTCCACATAACTGAAGTCCTTCATCCATGGTATTATCCTAATAAACCATCTCTGTACCCTGTCCAAGGCCTAGAATTGTACACCATACTCCATTGGAGCTCTAATTTGAGAGTTTTGTGGTGATTTAGCATGACTTCCTTGTTTATGTATACACTACCCCATTTACAAAATCGAGTATCCCATTTGCTTTTTTTAATCGCTGTCTAAACTTGCCCTATCAGCTTCAAAGATATGTGAATATGCTCCCCCTGCCCTTGCATCCCCTCAAAATAGTGATGGATTCTCCTGTCTCTTCAGATGAGCGTTTAGCAAGGAGACTGGTTGTTCGCTGTCTGGGTTGGTGTCCTCTCGTGTGATAAACCAAATCCTGATTTGCAGATCCAATTGCAAATATCACATATGAAGTCACTTGGAGGGGAGGGTGAAGGCACTGGCTTTGCAGTGTGCTTGTTGAGATTGCTTGATGGAGACTACTCCATTTGGATCTCTGGTTTTTTTTCCCCATGTAATGGGGTGCAACTTAAGTTCTGAGATTGGCTTTCAGAGTATCTTTCTGTATTGAAGTTTGAGATGTCCTGTCGTGTGGGTTCCCGTGCTCAACTGGCTGTACAATACTGCCTTTGGTATGCGGGAATACTCCATGCGGACCATATGGCTGCTCCAGTGAAGCTGAGCTCTGACGCTTCCTACCAGGTGTGGGGCCTCTTGCAAAAACATTGTGAGGGATTTTATCCTGCCACTTGATGATGCAGATGGATCTTAGGCGGCAAAGGTGGAATGCATCTTGTTTTGTGATGCTGGTAGGTTGTCCGTGCCTCTCTGCAATAGAGAAGTGATGCGCGAACCACTGCCTGGTAGACTTTGATTTTTTTTTTTTTTTGAGACAGACTACGTGCTCTCCAAAGCCCTCCCTCTGCTCCCCTCCCCCCTCGGCCCCCTCTCCCCTCAAAGACACAGATGGAGTGAGGAAGTTATAGGTCATTGAGTTTGCTTTAGTTTGTAAACTACTCGTCTATGAAATATGAAAGTGTTAAGCACTTGAAGAAACATGAGTTTATCGGGAACAATCCACACATTTCTAAAGCATATCTGATTTGTGATCCCTTGAATTTGGGAACTGAAAGAACATTATCATTTGTTGATGCCAAATATCAGAGGGATTGTTAAAGACTATGCTAGCAGGATGAATAAATAACTAGTAGATGCAGGTTAATGTATAAAAATATGAACTAATTTATTTTGGAAGCATGGGGAAAGAAATTGTATTAATTTAAAATTTTAATTTGTACAAATCACATGGCATTTAAGGTGGCAGTGTAAGTAAATAGTCATTATAAAAACAGAATCCTTGATTTTGTATCTGGAGGCAGTAGAAAAGCAAAGAGCTAATGTTGATCTTGTAGAAGTTCTTTGTCTACAGTTCAGTATAGTGTACTAATTCAAATTTGTTGCACAGTTTTAAATTAACCAATAATTTGAATTAAACTGTAAATGAGAATTTACATTTCTATAATGCTTTTTGGCTAATGAAGTATTTTTGAAGTCTAGGCACTGTTGTAATGCAGGAAATGCAGCTGTCAGTTTGCCATGAACAGAATAAATAAATGACCAGATCATCTGTTTTAGGTGTTGGCTGAGGGGTAGATATTATAGATATTGGCCAAGATATCTTTCTCTTTTTTTCCCCCCACCCCCCCCCCCTTTTTTGAGTAGTGCTGTGGGATCTTTTACATTAAAGTAGATAAGTCCCCAGGGCCTGATGGGATCTACCCCAGAATACTAAGGGAGACAAGTGAAGAAATTGCTGGGGCCTTGACACAAATCTTTGCATCCTCATTGGCTACAGGTGAGGTCCCAGAGGACTGGAGAATAGCCAATGTTGTTCCTTTGTTTAAGAAGAGTAGCAAGGATAATCCAGGAAATTATAGGCCGGTGAGCCTTGCATCCGTTGTAGGGAAATTATTAGAGAGGATTCTTCGGGACAGGATTTACTCCCATTTGGAAACAAACAAACTTATTAGCGAGAGGCAGCATGGTTTTGTGAAGGGGAGGTTGTGTCTCTAATTTGATTGAGCTTTTTGAGGAAGTGACAAAGATGATTGATGAAGGAAGGGCAGTGGATGTTATCTATATGGACTTCAGTAAAGCCTTTGACAAGGTCCCTCATGGCAGACTGGTACAAAAGGTGAAGTCACACGGGATCAGAGGTGAGCTGGCGAGATGGATACAGAACTGGCTTGGTCATAGACAGAGGGTAGCAGTGGAAGGGTGCTTTTCTGAATGGAGGGATGTGACTAGTGGTGTTCCACAGGGATCAATGCTGGGACCTTTGCTGTTTGTAGTATATATAAATGATTTGGAGGAAAATGTAGCTGGTCTGATTAGTAAGTTTGCGGACGACACAAAGGTTGGAGGAGTTGCGGATAGTGATGAGGATTGTCAAAGGATACAGCAGGATATAGATCGGTTGGAGACTTGGGCAGAGAAATCGCAGATGGAGTTTAATCCAGACAAATGTGAGGTAATGCATTTTGGAAGGTCTAATGCAGGTGGGAAGTATACAGTAAATGGCAGAACCCTTAGGAGTATTGACAGGCAGAGAGATCTGGTGGTACAGGTCCACAGGTCACTGAAAGTGGCAACGCAGGTGGATAAGGTAATCAAGAAGGCATACGGCATGCTTGCCTTCATCGGTCGGGGCATAGAGTATAAAAATAGGCAAGTCATGCTGCAGCTGTACAGAACTTTAGTTAGGCCACACTTAGAATATTGTGTGCAATTCTGGTCGCCACTACCAGAAGGACGTGGAGGCTTTGGAGAGGGTACGGAAGAGGTTTACCAGGATGTTACCTGGACTGAGGGCATTAGCTATGAGGAGAGGTTGGATAAACTCGGATTGTTTTCACTGGAATGACGGAGGTGGAGGGGTGACATGATGGAGGTTTACAAAGTTATGAGCGGCATGGACAGAGTGGATAGTCAGAAGCTTTTTCCCAGGGTGGAAGAGTCAGTTACTAGGGGACATAGGTTTAAGGTGAGAGAGGCAAAGTTTAAAGGGGATGTGCGAGGCAAGTTCTTTACACAGAGGGTGGTGAGTGCTGGAACTTGCTGCCAGGGGAGGTGGTGGAAGCAGGTACGATAACTACGTTTAAGAGGCATCTTGACAAATACATGAATAGGATGGGGATAGAGGGATATGGTTCCCGGAAGTGCAGAAGGTTTTAGTTTAGGCAGGCATCAAGATCGGTGCAGGCTTGGAGGGCTGAATGGCCTGTTCCTGTGCTGTACTGTTCTTTGTTCTTTGACCCAAGAGGGAAAATGTGGCCTTAGTTTACTGCCCCATCTGAAAGACTATCTCCAACAATGCAGCACTCCCTTAACACTGCAGCCTAATCTCAATTGGGGCACGAATTCACAACCTTCTGACTCCGAGGCAAGTGCTACAACTAAACCAAGGCTGAAGCATTAACACTGCGAAGTGCTGAAACTTTTTTTGATGCAACAGATAATTTGATTAAAATGATTAACTTAAGACAATTATCCACTATTTTGGGTACCTTAATCTAAGAATGATGTGAAAGCAGTGGAAAAGGTGAAATATAGAATTACCAGGAATGGTGGTTTACAGTTGTGAAGAAAAACTTTATAGGTTCAGGGTTTTTTTCACTAGAACTGAAGTTAAATGTTTACCTATGGTCTTCAAAATTTTGAATGGCTGATAAAATAAATTTTGTTGGCCAGTGAGACAGTAACAAGTTGTAACTTAGCATAGAATAAATTTAAACGGGTTTGAATCTCTACTGGATATAGAACTCGGTCGCAAACAATTGAAGAGTCCATAAATCCTTCTAAAGGATTAAATAATTGGGGGGAAAAAAATGTATGGAAAATGAGCAGGAAAGTGGAATTAGACCAGGTAACACCTGTGAAGAACAATACAGTGGAGACTTGGTATGCTGGATGGTCTTTTCTGTGTTGCAGCATTTTGTGATTTTATAATTTTTTTCATGTAGTAAAACATTTACATGGTATGTTGATAAAGCATTTTGTTTGCCTTCTATGATAGATTAAACGGCCTTACTTCCATGTGAAGCCATTGGAAAAAGCACAGCTAAAAAACTGGAAAGATTATCTTGACTTTGAGATAGAAAATGGAACCCTTGAACGTGTGGTGGTTTTGTTTGAGAGGTGCCTTGTCGCTTGTGCCCTTTATGAAGACTTCTGGATAAAGGTAAGTTTTTGTGTTAAACCTTACTTAAAGGGTACCTTTTTAACTTAGTACATACAGACCAAAGACATGTCTACAGATTGTACTACAGTTCTATTTGGTTTGCAGTTTTAGACAAGTGAGGAGGGATCCCAGAATAATAGTGCAGAAGAGGCCCTTTGGCCCATCAAGTCTGCACCGATGCATTAAAGACACCTAACCTGTCTACCTAATCCTATTTGCCGGCACTTGGCCCATAGCCTTGAATGTTAAGACGTGCCAAGTGCTCATCCAGGTACTTTTTAAAGGATGTGAGGCAACCTGCCTCTACCACCCTCCCTGGCAGTGCATTCCAGATTGTCACCACCCTCTGGGTAAAAAAAAAAGTTCTTCCCCAAATCCCCCTTAAACCTCCTGCCCCTCACCTTAAACTTGTGTCCCCTCGTAACTGACCCTTCAACTAAGGAGAACAGCTGCTCCCTATCCACCCTGTCCATGCCCCTCATAATCTTGTACAGCTCAATCAGGTCACCTCAGTCTTCTCTGCTCCAGTGAAAACAACCCAAGCCTATCCAACCTCTCTTCATAGCTTAAATGTTCCATCCCAGGCAACATCCTGGTGAATCGCCTCTGCACCCCCTCCAGTGCAATCACATCCTTCCTATAATGTGGCGATCAGAATTGCACACAGTACTCCAGCTGTGGCCTTACCAAAGTTCTATATAACTCCAACATGACCTCCCTGCTTTTGTAATCTATGCCTTGATTGATAAAGGCAAGTGTCCCATATGTCTTTTTCACCACCCTATTAACCTGCCCTTCTGCCTTCAGAGATCTGTGGACAAACACCAAGGTCCCTTTGTTCCTCAGAACTTCCCAGTGTCAGGCCATTTATTGAATACTTCCATGTCACATTACTCCTTCCAAAGTGTATCACCTCTCTCTCTTCAGGGTTAAATTCCATCTGCCACTTTTCTGCCTATTTGACCATCCTGTCTATATCTTCCTGTAACCCAAGACACTCAACCTCACTGTTAACCACTCGGCCAATCTTTGTGTCATCCGCGAACTTACTGATCCTACCCCCCACAGTCATCTATGTGGTTTATATAAGTGACAAACAATATGGGACCCAGCACAGATCCCTGTGATACGCCACTGGACACTGGCTTCCAGTCACTAAAACAGCCGTCTGTCATCACTGTCTTCTACAGCTAAGCCAATTTTGAATCCACCTTATCAAGTTACCCTGTATCCCATGTGCATTTGCTTTCTTGATAATTCTCCCATGTGGGACCTTGTCAAAGGCTTTGCTGAAATCCACGTAAACTACATCAACTGCACTACCCTCATCTGCACACCTGGTCACATGCTCAAAAAATTCTATCAAATTTGTTAGGCATGACCTCCCTCTGACAAAGCCATGCTGACTATTCCTCATCAAATTTTGCCTCTCCAACTGGAGATAGATTCTCTCCTTCAGAATTTTCTCCAATAGTTTCCCTACCACTGACGTGAGACTCACTGGTCTGTAGTTCCCTGTCTTATCTCTACAACCTTTCTTAAATAGTGGGACCACATTAGCTGTTCTCCAGTCCTCTGGCACCTCCCCCGTGGCCAGAGAGGTATTAAAAATTAGGGTCAGAGCCCCTGCAATCTCTACCCTTTCCTCCCACAGCATCCTGGGTTGAAAGGCTTCCCTCTTTTTCCCCCTCCTTGTTTGACCATAACAAGTTTAATTCTTCAAGTGGATATACTGGCCAATTCAGTAGGTGTTTGGTTCTTGTTATGATCATAGCAAGTAAGTAATCGGGCAGGTTTTCTTGAGTTAACAAAAAGTGATTACCTTTTATTGTAGATTGGTTGAGTTAGAGTCCATTTAAAAAATGTGTGGAGTTTGGTGATTCGGCTGGCATCTAGCTGAATTCAATGGTCCTGAGGCTTTTAGTTTGAAGAAATAGTTTGATTAACTAAATTGGTCCCTGGGATGGGAGAGTTGTCCCATGAGAGGCTGAGTAAATTGGGTCTATATTCTCTGGAGTTTAGAAGAATGAGAAGTGATTTAGTTGATACAAGATTCTGAAAGGGCTTGATAGGGTAGAAGCTGAGTTTGTTTCCACTAGTCAGGGAATCTAGAACATGGAAACAGTCTCTGGATGGGGTCAATTATTCAGGGCTGATGAGAAATTACTTCACTCAAAGGGTTGTGAACGTTTGGAATTCTTCACCCCAGAGGGTTGTGGATGCTCCATCATTGACTACATTTAATGCTGGGATAGATAGAGTTTTGGTCTCGCAGGGAATAGAGGGATGGGGGGAGCAGGTAGGAAAGTGGAATTGAAGCTCAAGATCAACCATGATAGTTGAATGGCAGAGCAGGCTCAATGGGGCATATGGTCTATTTCTGCTCCTATTTCTTGCAGATGACTGGTTTGGTCAGTGTCTTGGAGATAGCGATGCAGATTATTTCCTCCAACAGAGTTTCTGATTGTAGCTAGAGTATGCAAAGGTGGTCAGTCAACAGCAGGATTTGAAAGTTTTCAAGCTGGAATGGAGAAAGAAGGACCCCCACTTTGGGTCTGCTCATGTCAGAATCCAGTTCCTCTTCCTCTGCTGCAGAGCAAAACACCAGCTTAAAACCCACAGATGGGGAGGGGCTTGTCACAAGACAGTTACTCAGTGATTAAAACATAGCAGTTAGCAGTATTTCTTGCTGGGAGAACAGGTAGTTCCTTAAACTTCCTGGATCTTGGTTCTTGCTGGGAATGTAGCAGACATTTCATGTCCCTCCTCAAGCATTGCAGTACAGGATGGTGTTGCAAATTAGGTGATCGTCTTAAGCTGAATGGTAACTGCTGGAAGCTTGACTTTTTAAAAATGTTTCAAAAACTATATAAATTCAGATCTCCAGCCAGTGGACCAATGAAAATTATCATTCAGCAGCACATTGGCAAAACATAAGGCTTAAAAAGTTCAAGAGTTTCCCCAAAGCTGTGTCCCTCGTTTTTGTTTTGTTTAGAGATACAGCACTGATACAGGCCCTTCGGCCCACTGAGTCTGCCGACCAACGACCACCCATTTATACTAACCCTACAGTAATCCCATATTCCCTACCACCTACACTAGGGACAGTTTATAATGGCCAATTTACCTATCAACCTGCAAGCCTTTGGCTGTGGGAGGAAACCGGAGCACCCGGCAAACCTACGCGGTCACAGGGAAAACTTGCAAACTCCGCAAAGGCAGTACCCAGAATTGAACTCTGGTCCCTGGAGCTGTGAGGCTGCGGTACTAGCCACTGTGCTGCCCAACACTCGTTCGTGTTGGACTCTGTTTACTGAAATGAAATCTGATTTGTTTTCAGCTGACTTGAATTTCTTCAAAGGATGGGTTTGTTAGGCTGTTAAATGCCCTTACTGTACCTTTGGAAGTACCACAGTTCTATTCCAAAAAAAAAAAGGTGGTCAATAATTTGCAATCATTCAAGTTTTGATTTGTAAAAGTGTTTACCACTGAAGTACAAAAAAAATTATTTCCAAAACTTTATCTTACAATCTCTGATTCAACAACATGATCAACTGAACAACCAGAGCTATAATTTACTTCTATCTAATTGTTCAAAAAAATCTAAACCTGAATAAAAAGTATTTACCAATCTATAACAAAGCTTGAGTTAGAATGAATGTTTTCAAATTTCAGTATGCTAAATACATGGAAAACCACAGCAATGAAGGCGTGCGACATGTGTACAGCAGAGCATGTACAGTTCATCTCTCAAAGAAACCCATGGTACACTTACTTTGGGCAGCTTTTGAGGAACAGCAAGGTAAGCTACTGTAAAGTATCAAAATAAACCTGCATCTATACTGATTCCATTTGATATAAATCCTTAAGTTGTGTTGAATTGAAACTTGGTAAAGTGAGCTTCACAACACTTACAGTGGCACATATCCATTTCCAAGCATAGTTATAAAATCATTGTATATAAAAATATTCGCTTAGGATTTTTGTTATTTTGTAATTGTTTTCAGGGAACATTAATGAAGCAAGAAGAATCCTGCAAACACTAGAAGAATCTGTACTAGGGTTAGCCATGGTCCGCTTAAGACGAGTGAGCCTAGAGCGACGCAATGGAAATATAGATGAAGCAGAGTTTCTGCTACAAGATGCTATTAAAAATAGTAAAACGCCCAGTGAAGCATCTTTCTATGCTGTGAAGTTGGCTCGTCTTTTATTCAAAGTAGAGAAGAGTCTTCCTAAGGCCAGGAAGGTTCTAGTGGAAGCAATAGACTTTGATAAGGTATGGAAATTATTTCAAATGTAAACTTCATTAAAACAATGACTTCTATGAACCAGACTTGTAGAGCAGAGAAACATATTTCAGTTTTGGTGAGGTTATGGGACAGCTGGTTATATTTGTTACAACCATTCTGCATTAAAATATAGTAGTAATATTGATCTTACTGAGCTTTTTAAATGTAAATCTAAATTGCATTGGATCACATGGTGGCTAAGATTCTTTACCAATTCCATGTTATACTGTTAAATTATTTGCAGTACAGAACCACTTCTAAAAGCAGCTGAATACATTGTTTCTCTTGCTGATAGAGCTGTCTTTATACTGTGAGGCTGTTTCACCAACAGAATGAGTGCAGCAAAAGGTGAAACACTGCATGCAGAGTTTTTGTCAAACTTAGTATGGTTAGTTCTGCACTGTTATATAATGGATCCAGAATAATCCAGTATTTAAATGATAGAAATGTTAATCAGTTGGATTATGTGGGCAACCAGTTTTGTTTTTTGCTTTCATCAGCTGTTTATAGGGTGGGATGAAGAGCTTCACTTCTAATTTACTACTCTAACATATAGGGTGGATTTGAAGCTGATTTTGGATAACTTTATATTTTATCCATTTTCCCTTGTCCTCTTTCCTCTCCCTCTTTCTCCGCCCCCCCCCCCCCCCCCCTAAATATTACCATCTCCTCACCTCCAGTTCAGTGAGGAGTATAATGTATGCTTTAAGCCCAGTATGGTTGGCCTTGGCCTTTATTTAAATTGCTTGGTACAATATTGAATTGTTAACTGGAGTAACAAAAGGTGTATGTAGTACAATTCAAATGATCAGCACTATTTAAATCCCTGTTGAACTTCATTGTCATCCCAACCTGAGGTTGTGTGCTTAATATTGAGGACAAGCTGTTATCTTTAATTATCTACATGAGAGAAAAAAAACAGTTGAGCCTTTCTCAAATTGTCATAACATTTTCAAAAGTCTTTATGCCTGTTGATAGTCTTGGGGTGCTGTCCTCACCATGTTCTGGATTGTGGAAAGGTTCCTGCAGACTGGAAAGTAGCAAATGTTAACCCCACTATTTAAGAAAGGAGGGAGCGAGAAAATGGGGAAACTACAGACTTGTTAATTTGATGTCAGTAGTAGGGAAAATGTTAGAATCTATTATAAAGGATGTGATAACTAGACACTCAGAAAATATGTAATTGGGCAGAGTCAACATGGATTTATCAAAGGGAAATCATGGTTGACAAACCTGTTGGAGTTTTTTGAGGTTGTTACTTGTAGCATTGTTAAGAGAACCAGTGGATGTGGTGTATTTGGACTTTCAGAAGGCTTTTGATAAGGTCCCACACAGGAGGTTGGTAAACAAAATTAGAGCACATGGGATTGGGGATAATATGCTGGTATGGATTGAGAATTGGTTAACACAGACAGAAAACAGTAGGAATAAATGGGTCATTCTCAGGATGGCAGCTGTTACTTGTGGGGTACTACAAGGATCGGTGCTTGGGCCACAGCTGTTCACAATCTATGTAAATGCTTTGGATGTGGGGACCAAATGTAATATTTCCAGATTTGCTGATCCCACAAAACTAAGTTGAGGATGCAAGGAGACTTCGAGGGGACTTGGACAGGCTAAGTGAATGGACAGGAACATGGCAGATGGAATATAATGTAAATAACTTTGGGAGAAAAAATAGAAAGACAGAGTATTTCTTAAATGGTGAGAGTTTGGGAAGTGTTCATGTCCAAAGGGACCTGGGTGTCCTTGTTCATGAGTCACTTAAAAACTAACATGCAGGTACAGCAAGCAAATAAGGCAAATGGTATGTTGGCCTTCATTGCAAGAGGTTTTGAGTACAGGAGTAAAGAAGTTTTGCTGCAATTGTATAAGCTGTAGTAAGACTGCACCTGGAATATTGTGTACAATTTTGGTCGTCTCATCTAAGAATATACTTGTTATAGAGGGAGTACAACGGAGGTTCACCAGACTAATCCCTGGGATAGTGGAATTGTCTTGGGAGAGATTGCGGAAACTGGGCCTGTGTTCTCTACTTTCAAAGAATGAGAGGTGATCTCATTGAAACTTAGAAAATTCAGTGGATGCAGATAGCACATTTCCCCTGGCTGGGGAGTCTAGAACCAGGGGCATAGTCTCAGAATGAGGGGTAGGCCATTTAAGACTGATGCGGAAGAATTTCTTCACTCGGAGGGTGGTGAATCTTTTGAGCATGTTCAAGACAGAAATTGATAGATATCTAGATACTAATGACAAGGGATATGGGATAACGTGGGAAAGTGACGTTGAGGTCGATCAGCCATGATCTGATTTGAATGGCAAGATAGGCTTGACTGGCTGAATGGCTTACTGCTGCTCATATGTTCTTATGTGCTTCCAATTTCCTTATTAACAAGTCACAAGGAGGCAACTGTTAAAGCATTTAAATTTTAAAAATCTCGTAACTGATGTACAACTTCAACTCTGAAAATCAGATGTTATGTTTTCTTTAACTGTAGTTTTTAGTTCTAAAAATAGATTCTGAAGAGACCCTGTGCAAAGTTTAATATCTGGTGGTTAGTTGAGGCAACATCTATTCAGTGCTGGATTAAAAAAATGTTTAAAGTGCTTCACTACATGGCTCTTTAGTAATGTGCAATATTTCTATATGAAAATCTTTTCATAAATTTGTGGGCAATTAAAACAATAATTTTTACATAAGCTTTCACTTTAATCATTGCTGTGTATTTTCAGATTACCTTCTACAGTAATTTGACCCATTGGAACAGCTCTAATGGCTTTATTCTACCATATACCATGCTGTATACAGCTGGGTATGTTCTCTTACTCCCATCCTGTGACACAAAAATCGTCACCAATTCAGGACATGTATTTTTGCAAAAAGTGCTGATTTTTATTTTCCCTCCCATTCTCCAGGCTGTCTAAGACGAGTGCAACTCCTCCAAGGAAGCCCAAGTGCAAATTATCGAGACTGGGAATCTGACTTGGGAGCTCATCAATTAAATGTAGTCAGTTAGTTTTTATGAAATGAGTAAAATATTGCCATCTTTTTACTAGGTAGTATTGTTTTTTGTAAACCTTTTGGATGATAGTGTCAACCTGTTTTGTGATTTTTAGGAAAGCACCAAACTATATCTGAATCTGTTGGAACTTGAATATAATTCAGATCTCCAGTTGAATGAGGAAAACATTCTGAATGCTTTTGACACAGCAATAAGTAGCTCGATGCCTATAGAAACCAGGATAGCCTTCTCCCAGCGAAAAGTTGAATTTTTGGAGGACTTTGGCTCTAATGTGAAAAGGTGAATTTTATTTATGCTTTGATAGTATGAAACAAGGTGGTGATTCTGATGAAAACAATTTAATAATTTTAAATTTGCTTGCTTACTTAGTGAAAAACCACTGAAATCAGTAATCAGGGGAAATTTGTCTTTTTAAATGTGCTGGAATTTTGGCCCTCATTGATCTCATCTTCAAATTGCATGTTTTTAAATGCAAGAGAAATTTTTCATCCACATTCACTAAGTAGAGCAACACCTGTCTGTGCATGGAACAGAAGTAAAGCATTAGTTACATTTGCATATTAGTGCATTCAGTTCCAAACATAAACATTCAGGTTCATAACCAAATTAAACTTGATGTTTCAGATTATTCTAGTACAAAACATGCTGAAGAGAGTAAATATTATGCAAACTTGCCTTAAACTGAAATTGTACTTTAGATCTCTATCATATTAAGTTAGGGATGCTCTTCCCCTTCAGGCTTAGGTCAAGGACTATCCATATCAATTAGTGCACATAGTTATTGAATTAACTACCTGAGAAATACATGGGTACAGTGGCCTGATGGTTATACTGGATAGCATCAATAGCAAGTTGTGAAATTGAATTCAATAAATCTGGTAATTTGTGGGATGACAGTGCAAAAGATTGCCATGAAACTTGCTGGATTGTCATTAAAAACCCAACTGGGTTCGCTAATGCCATTCAGGAAAGAGAACCTGTTGTCGCTATTCAATCCAAACATGTGAACCAGCCCCGCATTATGGTTGACTTTTGATGTCTTTATCATGCATAGAAATAGGCAATAAATAACTTGCCAGCTCTTTCTTTTAATCAGTCAATCTTGCGTTAGTCATGGTGTTGACATCAGTATCCTGGCAAAATAGTGAAGAAATTGGAACTGTTCTGAAATCTAATGTATACTTTAAGTGTTTTGATTTATGTTTCAAAATCCCAACAAATGAACATTAATGAGTATGTATCAAATGGCAAGTGTCCAAGCTGTATGAAGTAGCATTGTGATCTTTACTGGTAACTAGTAAAGATTCATTCATTTCTGGCACACATTGTTAAATGCAACTTATCTACAATATTTTATGTAACCCCAATTTACTTCGCAGTAAATGATTAAGTTGGGTTGTAATATCAGATGGAATGAAATGTGTGTATTTTGGTGTTCTGATGAAGGAATAATCTATTGAGCATTAAATGTGATTGTTGGAAGATACAAAAACATTTTTGAAGTTGGCATCAACTTTCAAGCAAATAGCTTAATCAGTTATTTTCTTTAATCTGCTTGAACAATTGCTGCACGAATAGCATTTGGCCTGTTCCTAGTTATGTATGATATGTTTTTCGAACATCAAATTTTACATACAGTATTTTTAAAATCTTTGGAAATTGCCATTAATTGTGTTCTGTATCCTAGACTCATGGTGGCTTATGATGATCATCAAAAGCTTTTAAAAGAACAGGAGTCATCTAAAAGGAAGGCAGAGAATGGGCAAGTGTTTTCTTTCATGAATATAGAAATAGCAATGGATCAGGAGTTGATTGAGGAACTCAAGTGTTTTACAATGAAGGATAACCTATTATACAATGTTTCTTAATGAGTTTTCTCTTCTGCGTACCCCATTGTAAAATTGGGTTTTATTGCTTGCAGCCAAAAGTTGTATGACTAGTTGTTCTACACTTAAAATGACAATGTTGGATTATCAGCCCACTGTCATAAAGTGATGGGACACCAATTCACATTTCAAGTTCCTTATAAATTTTGCGTGCTTAGTCAGAATTCCCAAGAAGGAAAACTGCTAGGTTGCACTATGCAACTTTTAGTGGCTCACAACATAGTAACAGAAGTAAGTAATTAGCGCCTCTAGCCAGTTTCCGCCATTCAGTTAGATCACAACAGATCTACATATTAACTCCATTTGCCTGCTGTGGTTCCACCAGAAGTGACATAGGGGTAAGAGCATGTGCTAGTGAGCACAGGAATAGGAGGATTGAGCGATTGAACACCTGGCTGGGGAATTGGTGCAGGAGGGAGGGCATCAGATTTGAGGCATTGGGACCTGTTCATGGGTAGGTGGAACCTGCAAAAGATGGACAGGTTGCACCTTAGCAGGACCGGGACTAATATCCTCGCAGGGAGATTTGCTAGTGCTGTCGGGGCGGGAGCTTGGATTGGAGGGAAGCAAAATTGGTAACCGGAAGCAGAAAAGTAGTAAGCAAAATTAGAAAGCAGACTAGACTATGACAAACATCAAATAGGATCAGAATGAGAAATAATAAGACCAAGTTGAGGGCACTCTAAGAATGCACGCAGCATTCACAACAAGGTAGATGATTTGAAGGCACAAATGGAGGTAAGTGGGTATGATTTGATTGCCATTACAGTGACGTGGTTAGAGGGTGACCAGGACTGAACTGAAAGTTCAGGGATATTCGTTTATAAAGGATAGGCGGAGGGGAAAAGGAGGTGGGGTAGTGCTGTTAAGGGTTAAGATCAGTACATTAGTGAGAGGATCTTTGATCGAAGGAGCAAGATGTAGAATCCGTTTGGCTGCAGCTAAGAAACAGCAAACATTGGTGGGAGTTGTTTATAGGTCACCAAACTGTAATGGTAATGTTGGGCATGGTAAAATCAGGAAATTAGTCGCATGTAGCTTGGACAATACAGAAATAATGGGCGACCCCAATTTACATATAGATTGGAGAAACCTAATTGGCACTAAGGTGTGGAAGATGAATTCCTGGGAGTGTGTATGACATGGGTTTCTGGACTGGGGATCGGGCTATTTTAGATATAGTATTGTGCAATGAAAGGGCTAATAACCTTGCTGTCAAGGAGCCATTAGGAAATAGTGACAACAATGAGAATGTTACATTTAAGTTTGAAAGATATAGTTTATTCTGAAACTAGTGTCTTAAATCTGAACAAATGAAACTGAGGGGCAAGTTGGCTATAGTGAATTGGGAAAATACATTAACAGATTTCATGGTAGACAGGCAATGGCAGTATTTAAAGTAGTATTGCACAGTTTACAACAAATATACATTCGAAGATGCAAAAACTCGAGGAAAGGTGAATCAACTGTGGCTACCAAAAGTTAAGGATTGTATTAGATCAAAGGAAGTGGCTAATGTTGCCAGAAAGTGATGAGCCTGAGGATTGGGAGCGATTTGGAATCCAGCAAAGGAGGACCAAGAAGCTGATAAAGGGAAAAGACAATATGAATGCAAGCTCACTAGAAACAAAGGCAGATTGTAAAAGCTTCTTTAGGTATGTGAAAAGGAAAAGATTAGCGAGGACAAGTGTGGGTCCATTACAGGCAGAGACAGAAGAATTTGTGGTGGAGAAAGGGGAAATGACAGGCTAAACAATTATATTGTCTGTCTTTGGAGAAAGATACAGAAAACCTCCCAGAAATACTAGGGAACCAGGGGACTTGTAAAAATGAGGAACTGAAAGAAATTGGTATTAATAGAGGTAGTACTCGGGGGGAAAAATTAATTGGATTGAAAGTTGATAAATCCTCTGGACCAGATAAGCTACATCCCAGAGTGTTGAAGGAGGTGGCTGCAAAAATAGTGAATGCATTGGTGAATATCTTTCAAAATTCTTTAAATCTGAAAAGATTCCTGCAGACTGAAAAGTAGTAAATGTTACCCACTATTTAAGAAGGGAGCGGGAGACAAAACAGAACTACAGACCTGTTTGACGTCTGTAGTTGGGAAAATGTTAGAATCTATTACACAGGATGTAATAAATGCACACTTGGAAAATATGATTGGGCAGAGTCAACATGGACTTATGAAAGGGAAATCATGCTTGAAAAACCTGTTGGAGATTTTTGAGGGTGGTACTTGTAGTATAAAGGAGAACAGTGGATATGTTGTATTTGGATTTTAAGAAGGCCTTTGATAGGGTCCCACACAGGACTTTAGTGAACAAAATTAGAGCGATTGGGAGTAATGGTATGGATTGAGAATTGGTTAACAGAGTAGGAATAAAAGGGTCATTCTCAGGATGGCAGGCTGTTAGAGCAGAGAGCATTACAGGCCCTTCGGCCCACGATGTTGTGCCGAACCTTTAACCTATTCTAGGATCAAACTACCTACATACCCTTCATACTACTATCATCCATGTACCTATCCAAGAGTCGCTTAAATGTCCCTAATGTATCTGCTTCTACTACCACTGCTGGCAGTGCATTCCACGCACCCACCACTGTAAAGAACCTACCTCTGACATCGCCCCGAAACCTTATCACCTTAAAATTATGCCCCCTGGTGATACTTTTTCCCAGGGTGGAAAGGGCTATCTGGCTATCCACTCTGTCTCTCATCTTATACCCCTCTATCAAGTCACCTCTCATCCTTCTTCGCTCCAATGAGAAAGGCCCTAGCTCCCTCAACCTTTCTTCGTAAGACATGCCCTCCAGTCCAGGTAGCATCCTGGTAAATCTCCTCTGCACCCTCTCTAAAGCTTCCACATCCTTCCTATAATGAGGTGAACAGAACTGAACACAATATTCCAAGTGTGGTCTAACCAGGGCTTTATAGAGCTGCAGCGTAACCCCGTGGCTCTTAAACTCAATTCCCCCTGTTAATGAAAGCCAACACCCCATACGCTTTCTTAACAACCCTATCAACTTGGGTGGCAACTTTGAGCGATCTATGGACATGGACCCCAAGATCCCTCTGTTCCTCCACACTGCCAAGACTCCTGTCTTTAAGCCTGTATTCTGCATTCAAATTCGACCTTCCAAAATGAATCACTTCACACTTTTCCAGGTTGAACTCCATCTGCCACTTTTCAGCCCAGCTCTGCATCCTGTCAATGTCCTTTTGCAACCTATAACAGCCCTCCACACTATCCACAACTCGAGCAACCTTCATGTCATCGGCAAACTTACTAACCCAGCCTTCCACTTCCTCATCCAAGTCATTTATAAAAATCACAAAGAGCAGAGGTCCCAGAACAGATCCCTGCGGAACACCACTGGTCACCGAGCTCCAGGCTGAATACTTTCCATCTACTACCACCCTCTGTCTTCAATTCTGTATCCAGACAGCCAACTTTCCCTGTATCCCATGCCTCCTTACTTTCTGAATGAGCCTACCATGGGGAACCTTATCAAACGCCTTGCTAAAATCCATATGCACCACATCCACTGCTCTTCCTTCATCGTGTTTTTTCACATCTTCAAAGAATTCAATAAGGCTTGAGGCATGATCTGCCCCTCACAAAGCCATGCTGACTGTCTCTAATCAAACTATGCTTTTCCAAATAATCATATATCCTGTCTCTCAGAATCCTCTCCAATAATTTGCCCACTACCGACGTAAGACTGACTGGTCTATAATTCCCAGGGTTATCCCTATTCCCTTTTTTGAACAAGGGAATAACATTTGCCACCCTCCAGTCATCTGGTACTACTCCAGTGGACAGTGAGGACGCAAAGATCATCGCCAAAGGCGCGGAAATCTCTTCCCTCGCTTCCCGTGATATCCTTGGGTATATTCCGTCTGGCCCCGGGGACTTATCTGTCCTCGTGTCTTTCAGAATTTCCAGCACATCCTCCCTCTTAACATGGTAGTAGTGGGGTACTGCAGCAATCAGTGCTTGGGCCCCAGCTATTCACAATCTGTACCAATGATTTGGATGTGGGGACCAAATGTAATATTTCCAAATTCGCTGATGACACAAAATTAGGTGGGAATGTAAGTTGAGGAGGAGGCAAGGAGTTTTCAAGGGGATCTGGAAAGGTTAAGTGAATGGGAAAGAACATGACAGATGGAATATAATGTGAATAAGTGTAAGGTTATGCACTTTGGGGGGGAAAAAAAGAGTATTTCATAAATGGTGCAGGGTTGGGAAGTGTTTATGTCCAAAGGGACCTGGGTCTCCTTGTTTGAGTCACTAAAAGCTAGCATGCAGGTACAGCAAGCAATTAGGGAGGCAAATGGTATGTTGGCCTTCATCGCAAGGGGATTGAAGTACTGGAATAAAGAAGTCTTGCTGCAATTGTGTAGAGCCTTGGTGAGACAGCACCTGGAATATTGTGTACAGTTCTGGTCTCTTTATCCAAGGAAGGATATACTTGCCATAGATGGAATGCAACGGAGGTTCACCAGACTAATCCCTTGGATGGTGGGGTTGTCTTCTGAGGAGACATTATGGAATCTCTGCCTGTATTCTCTGGAGTTTTGAAGAATGAGAGGTGATTTCATTGGAACTTAAAATTTGTACAGGGTGTGACAGGGTAGATGTGGATAGGATGTTTCCTCTGGCTGCTGAGTCTGGAACCAGAGGACACAGTCTCAGAATAAGGGGCAGGCCATTTAAGACTGAGTAAAGAAATTCCTCTGCATCTCAGAGGGTGGTTAATCTTTGGAATTCTACCCCAGAGGGCTGTAGAAGCTCGATCATTGAGCATGTTCAAGACAGAAATCAATAGATTTCTGAATACAAATGACATCAAGGGATATGGGGAAAGTGGGGACAAATGAGAGGTAGATGATCAGCCATGATTTGTTTGGTGTAGCAGGCTTGATGGGCCAAATGGCCGACTGCTGCTCCTATTTCCTATGTAAAACTGTGATCAATAGATTTTTGATCTCTCTGAATTGAGGGATATGGGGAGCGGGCAGAAAAGTGGAGTTGAAGTAGGTCAGCCATGATTGTATTGG
This sequence comes from Heterodontus francisci, assembly GCF_036365525.1. Lineage (NCBI taxonomy): Eukaryota > Metazoa > Chordata > Chondrichthyes > Heterodontiformes > Heterodontidae > Heterodontus > Heterodontus francisci. Next base: position 39,444,013 of record NC_090379.1, read on the forward strand.
CTCAAGTGGCCAAATGGTCTACTCATGTCAAGTACTTAGTCACTGCTGGCAAGGGACAAAGAAAAGGAAGAATTTATTAAAATTTAGATTTCCACTTTTAACTTTTTTTTATGTATAAACTACTTTATGGCCTTATGGCCTTGTAACATTGTCCATGGTAAAGTGTGTTGGTGTTGGGGGTGTGGAGTGTGACCACATTTGAGTTTACCTTCAGTAATTTTAATGGGATTGGGAACTATGGGTTTCACCTTCAATTTTCATAGAAACCTCCCCCACTCCAGAATGGGCAGTAGTGCAACATTTGAAAAATATTTTCAAGACCACAAAATAAGCTGGGGGCTACAGGACTCTATTTGTAATAAGCTAGTAAAGGCTGAGTCGGCAGCAAGCTTGGACAGAGCTGCAATAAACAAGGAGTGAGGCTAAAGTACCAAGCTGACATAAGTGCAAACACTTAAGTCGTAAATTTCAGCCAGAGATTTTTTTTAATGGGAGTAGGAAATTTTGAATCCGGTAAGGTCAAGTGGGGCATACGTAAGGAAAGGTTTGTTAGAGCATGGAGCCTCTGCCATTTAATGTCAATCGCTGGAGCGGCTTAAATGTCAAAGGCCAAATGGGGAGTGGGTTGGCTGGGGCTGTCTTGAGCACAAGCCAGAATGTCCGTAGATCCCTGAAGGCAGCAGCACAGGTAGATAAGGTGGTTAGGAAGGCTTACGGGATACTTGCCTTTATTAGCCGAGGCATAGAATATAAGAGTAGGGGGGGGTTATGATGGAGCTGTATAAAAACGTTGGTTAGGCTACAGTTGGAGTGCTGTGTACAGTTCTGGTCACCACACTATAGGAAGGATGTGATTGCAATGGAGAGGGTGCAGAGGAGATTCACCAGGATGTTGCCTCGGCTGGAGCATTTCAGTTATGAAGACTGACTAGTTAGACTGGGTTTGTTTTCCTTGAAGCAGAGAAGGCTGAGGGGGGACCTGATTGAGGTATACAAAATTATGAGGGGGATAGATAGGAAGAAACTTTTTCCCTTAGCGGAGAGGTCAATAACTAGGGGGCATAGATTTAAGGTAAGGGGCAGGAGGCTTAGAGTGGAATTGAGGAAGTTTTTCACCCAGAGGGTGGTTGGAATCTGGAACACAGTGCCTGAAGGAGTGGTAGAGGCAGGAACATTCAAGAAATATTTAGATGAGCACTTGAAACGCCATAACATACAAGACTACGGGCCAAGTGCGGGGAAATGGGATTAGTTAGGACCGTGCTCGATGGTCGGCATAGGCTCTTTGGGCCAAAGGGCCTGTTTCTGTGCTGTAAAACTGACTGACTCTAATGTGGGGAGCAATTTTTTAACATAGCAAGACTGTTATAACTACGAAGCAGGAGCACCTTAAGATTCCGGTGTAGAGCATGGGAATGGAGCTGCCATATTGGCCAGCTGGGGATTGAGGGTATATTGCCATTTATAAAGGCTGAGATGAAGACAGTCGTTGCTGTGCAGTGGTGGGGAAGGGGAGGCTGGAGAAGAGGTATAAGGCAGAAGTGAGGCCTGATCTTTCTTGTATAGATTCAGACCCAGGTGCTGATTTGAAATGGTGTTGTAACCTTGCCATTCATTGTGATGTTTAATTATGGCTCTAATTTAGCTTCATTACAATAGAACATTCCTCCATATCTTTGAAAAGTAATTTAAATTTGCATTTAATTTTTCAGTGACCTAATATGGTTGTCCTAGTTTTTTTTACCACAAAAGTCTTCCCTTTTAAATATGCTGTGGAATGAAGTGCATTTAATTTGTATGTCTAAATATAACAGGTCAGAAGAGCCAGAGGAGAAAAAACAAAGGAGTGATGCAGCATTAGCATCTGCCCAGCTGATGAGTGGGGACTTGCAGGCTAATCAGGCTGCATATAACTACAATGCTTGGTATCAGGTGAGTAGTTTCCACTCAAATTACAGATTATCAGCCAAAAACATTGCTGTAAAACTAAATCATGAAACTCCTTTTTGATTTATTTGAAAAATTGTTGAATTTCCTTATCCAGTTTGGTATTTCATTACTGCATATCTGCTCCATTTAAAAAAAAAACTCATTGAATTCTCCAATGTTTAATTTGTGTAGCTGTGCACAGGCCTTTGTATGGTCAGTCTGTTTAACTTAACTGTAGAACAGCCTTGAAGACTGATTAGGTGTGACTTCCCTCAAATTCACTTGTAAGGGTATGCTTCAGATCAGTGGGAGTAGAGCTGATATCAGATCTGTTGATGGTGTAGTGAGCCAAACAGACCAGGATGGTCCCCAATATATCTTTGTGATCTGTGGTCTGTTGTCTGATTTCAATGGAATGGTGATGAGTGTACTACAGTTATCTTGACAACTTCCTTGAATTATGAATTTGGGGGAGAAAGTGTTGACCATTACGGAGACCTGGATATCACAGGGGCAGGAATGGATGTTGGATGTTCCAGGGTTTAGATGTTTCAAAAGGAATAGGGAGGGAGGTAAGAGGTGGGGGAGTGGCATTGCTAATCAGGGATAGTATCACAGCTGCAGAAAGGGAGGTCGTCGAGGAGGGTTTGTCTACTGAGTCAGTATGGGTGGAAGTCAGAAACAGGAAAGGAGCAGTCACTTTGGGAGTTTTCTATAAACCACCACCCCCCCCCCCCCCCCCCAATAGCAACAGAGACACGGAGGAACAGATTGGGAGGCAGATTTTGGAAAGGTGCAGAAGTAACAGGGTTGTTGTCATGGGTGAATTCAACTTCCCTAATATTGATTGGAACCTCCTTAGTGCAAATAGTTTGGATGGAGCAGATTTTGTCAGGTGTCCAGGAAGGTTTCCTGACTCAATATGTAGATAGCCTCCCCTCTAGTCGGCCTATGTTGGATTTGATGCTTGGCAACGAACCAGGCCAGGTGGCAGATCTCTCTGTGGGAGAGCAATTCGGTGATAGTGATCACAACTCCCTGACCTTTACTATAGTCATGGAGAGGGACAGGAGCAGACGGGATGGGAAAATATTTAATTGGGGGAGGGGGAATTACAATGCTATTGGGAAGGAACTGGGGAGCATAAACTGGGAACGGATGTTCTCTGGGAAATGCACGACAGAAATGTGGCGGTTGTTGAGGGAGCACTTGCTGCGACTGCTGGATAGGTTTGTCCCGATGAGGCAGGGAAGGGATGGTAGGGTGAAGGAACCTTGGATGCCAAGAGATGTGGAACAGCTAGTCAAGAGGAAGAAGGAAGCTTACTTAAGGTTGAGGAAGCAAGGATCAGACCAGGCTCTAGAGGGTTGCAAGGTAGCCAGGAAGGAACTGAAGAATGGACTTAGGAGAGCTAGAAGGGGACATGAAAAAGTCTTGGGTAGGATTAAGGAAAATCCCAAGGCGTTCTACACTTGTGAGGAACAAGAGGATGGCCAGAGTGAGGGTAGGGCCGATCAGGGATAGTGGAGGGAACTTGTGCCTGGAGTCGGAGGAGGTAGGGGAGGTCCTTAATGAATACTTTGCTTCAGTATTCACTAGTGAGAGGGACCTGGTCGTTTGTGAGGACAGCATGAAACAGGTTGATGAGAAGGAGGATGTGCTGGAAATTTTGAAAGACATAAGGATAGATAAATCCACGGGGCCAGACGGGATATACCCAAGGATATTACGGGAAACGAGGGAAGAGATTGCCACGCCTTTGGCGATGATCTTTGCGTCCTCACTGTCCACTGGAGTAGTACCAGATGATTGGAGGGTGGCAAATGTTATTCCCTTCAAGAAAGGGAATAGGGATAACCCTGGGAATTACAGACCAGTCAGTCTTACATCGGTGGGCAAATTATTGGAGAGGATTCTGAGACAGGATGTATGATTATTTGGAAAAGCATGGTTTGATTAGAGACAGTCAGCATGGCTTTGTGAGGGGCAGGTCATGCCTCACAAGTCTTATTGAATTCTTTGAGGATGTGACAAAACACATTGAAGGAAGAGCAGTGGATGTGGTGTATATGGATTTTAGCAAGGCGTTTGAGGTTCCCCATGGTAGGCTCATTCAGAAAGTAAGGAGGCATGGGATACAGGGAAATTTGGCTGTCTGGATACAAAATTGGCTGGCCCATAGAAGACAGAGGGTGGTAGTAGATGGAAAGTATTCAGCCTGGAGCTCGGTGACCAGTGGTGTTCCGCAGGGATCTGTTCTGGGACCTCTGCTCTTTGTGATTTTTATAAATGACTTGGATGAGGAAGTGGAAGGCTGGGTTAGTAAGTTTGCTGATGACGCAAAGGTTGCTGGAGTTGTGGATAGTGTGGAGGGCTGTTGTAGGTTGCAATGGGACATTGACAGGATGCAGAGCTGGGCTGAGAAGTGGCAGATGGAGTTCAACCTGGAAAAGTGTGAAGTGATTCATTTTGGAAGGTCGAATTTGAATGCAGAATACAGGCTTAAAGACAGGAGTCTTGGCAGTGTGGAGGAACAGAAGGATCTTGGGGTCCACGTCCATAGATCGCTCAAAGTTGCCACCCAAGTTGATGGGGTTGTTAAGAAGGCGTATGGGGTGTTGACTTTCATTAACGGGGATTGAGTTTGAGCTGCGAGGTTATGCTGCAGCTCTATAAAGCCCTGGTTAGACCACACTTGGAATATTGTGTTCAGTTCTGGTCGCCTCATTATAGGAAGGATGTGGAAGCTTTAGAGGGTGCAGAGGAGATATACCAGGATGCTGCCTGGACTGGAGAGCATGTCTTATGAAGAAAGGTTGAGGGAGCTAGGGCCTTTCTCATTGGAGCGAAGAAGGATGAGAGGTGACTTGATAGAGGTGTACAAGATGATAGGCATAGATAGAGTGGATAGCCAGAGACTTTTTCCCAGGGCGGAAAGGGCTATCACCAGGGGCCATAATTTTAAGGTGATTAGGGCGGCACAGTGGCGTAGTGGTTAGCACCGCAGCCTCACAGCTCTAGCGACCTGGGTTCAGTTCTGGGTACTGCCTGTGTGGAGTTTGCAAGTTCTCTGTCTGCGTGGGTTTTCTCCGGGTGCTCCGGTTTCCTCCCACATGCCAAAGACTTGCAGGTTGATGGGTAAGTTGGCCATTATAAATTGCCCCTAGTATAGGTAGGTGGTAGGGAAATATAGGGACAGGTGGGGATGTGGTAGGAATATGGAATTAGTGTAGGATTAGTATAAATGGGTGGTTGATGGTCGGCACAGACTCGGTGGGCCGAAGGGCCTGTTTCAGTGCTGTATCTCTAAATAAAAAAAAAATGAGGCCCCTCATTTTGAAACTGTGGCCCCTAATTCTAGATTCCCTCAAGGGGAAACACCCTCTCGCCTACCTTTTCAAGCCTCCTCAAAATCTTATGTTTCAATAAGACCCTCCTCATTCTTCAAAACTCCAATGAGTATAGGCACAACCTGCTCAACTTTTCCTCAAGACAATCTCTTCATCCAGGAATCAATCTTGTGAAGCTTCTCTGAGCTGGCTCCAATGCAAGTATATATCTCCTTTAAATAGAGACCAGAACTGTATGCAATACTCTGGGTGTGGTGTCTCCAATGTCCTGTACAGTTATAGCAAGACTTTCCTAGTTTTATACTCCATCCCCCTTGCAATAAAGACCAGCATTCCATTTATCTTCATTACTTGCTGTATCTGCATGCAACCTTTTTGTGATTCATGTATGAGGACACACTGATCCCTCTATACTGCAGCATTCTGCAGTCTCCATGTAAATCTGCTTTTCTACTCTTCCCACCAAGTGACAACCTCGCATTTCCCCACATTATACTCCTTCTGCCAAATATTTGCCCAATCGCTTTATCTATATCCCTTTGCAGACTGTGTCCTCCTCACAACTTGCTTTCCTACCTACTTGTATTGTCAGCAAATTTGGCTGTAATACACTGTCCCTTCGTCCAAGTCATTCATATAGATCATAAGTAGTTAAGGCCCCAGCACTGATTCCTGTGGCACTCCTGACTGTTTCCTATTGGCCAATCCTCTTTCCATACTAATATTAACCCCAACATTAACTCTTAGCTTGTGCAGTCACCTTTTATGTGACACCTTATCAAATGCCTTTTGGAAATCCAAATACACTACATCTACTGGTTCCCCTTTATGTACCTTGCTCGTTACATCCTGAAAGAACTCTAATAAATTTGTCAAACTTGATTTCCTTTTCATACAATCAAGCAGAATCAAAATGGTTTTATGATTTTCTGAATGTTCTGCTACAACTTCCTTAATGGATTCCAGCATTGTCCCAATGACATTTGTTAGGCTAACTGCCTATGGTTGCCTGCTTTCTGTCTCCCTGCTTTCTTGAATAGAGGAGTTACATTTGCAGTTTTCCAATCCAATGGGATCTTTCCAGAATCTAGTGAATTTTGGAAGATGGTAACCAATGCATCCACTGTCTCTACAGCCACTTCTAAGACCCTAGGATGCAGGCCATCAGGTCCAGGGGATGTGGCAGCCTTTAGTCCCATTAGTTTACTACTCTAGTGAAGGGTGGTTGTTTTCAAGTTCCTCCCTCCCTTTTGCCTCTTAACATTTCTACTCTTCGTGTGATATTTTTTCCGTCTTCTGTGAAGACTGATGCAAAATATTTGTTCAGAGTCTCTGCCGTTTCCTTGTTTCCCATTATTCCTCAACTTCATCCTCTAAGGGACCAACGCTTGCTTTAGCTACTCTCTTCCTTTTTATATACTTGTAGAAGCTTTTAATGTCTGTTTTATATATCTTGCTAGTTTACACTCATTCTAACTTTTTAAAATAATTCTCTGCTGGTTTCTAAAATGTTCCCAATCTTCTGGCCTACTAATCTTTGCAGCATTGTATGCCTTTTCTTTCAAATTGATACCACACTTAACTTTTTATTCATTCATGGGATGTGGGCATCATTGGCTCGGCCAACATTTATTGTCAGTCTCTACCCTTGAGCCACAGATGGTGCATCTTTCTCAATGGTATAGATCTTGAATGTTTGCCTCTGCTTATCTACCGTCTCACCTTTTTAACCTTTCTCCCCAGTCCACTCTAGCCATCTCATTTTTCATACCTTTGTAAGTGCCTATATTTAGGTTTAAGAAACTAGTTTTAGACCCAAGTTTCTCACCCTTAAACTGAATGTGGAATACATGTTATGATCACTCTTGCCTGGAGGGTCCTTTTACTATGCAGTCATTAACTAATCCCGTCTCATTGCACATTACCAGGTCTAAAATAGCCTATTCCCTGATTAGTTCCAGAATATATTATAAGAATCTGTCCCTAATACACTCTATAAACTCATCCTCCAAGCTACCTTTGTCAATTTGATTTGTCTAATCAGTATGAAGATTAAAATTGCCCACGATTAATGCAGTACCTTCCTTACAAGCCCCCATCATTTCTTGATTTATACTCTGTCCTACAGTGTGGCTACTGTTGGGTGACCTATAAACTACCCCCACTAGTGACTACTTTCCCTTGCTATTTCTTTCTTCCACCCAAACTGATTCTAAATCTTGATCATACGAGCCAAGATAATTTCTCACTATTGTACTGATATCATCCTTTTATTAACAGAGCTACCTCACTTCCTTTTTCTTTTCTTATCCTTCTGAAATGTCAAATACCCTTGAATATTCAGTTCCCAGCCTGGGTCACTCTGCAGCCATGACTCTAATGGCTATCGTATCATACCCATTTGTTTCTAATGCTATCAATTTATCCATCTTACAAATGGTGCATGTATTTAGGTAAAGAGCCTATAGTTGTCTATTTACCATTTTTCCCTTGTCTGACCTTCTTTGCTGTCGCGTGCTCTGTCTGTCTGTCTGACCCCTCTTCGCTCTTTCCTTTTCTCCCCCCCCCCCCCCACCCCACTATTTAGTTTAAGTCCTCTCTACAGCCCTAATTATACAGTTTGCCAGACACTCCTCCCAGTGCAATTCAAGTTAAGCCTGTCCCAACAGTACAGCTCCTTGCTTCCCCAGTACTGGTGCCAGTGCCCCATGAATTGAAATCCATTTCTCCCACACTAATCTTTGACCCACACATTTAACTCTTTGATCTTAATTATCCTATGCCAGTTTGCTTGTAGCTCCGATAATAATCCAAAGATTATTACCATCATTCTCCATTTTTAATTTAGCCCCTAGCTGCTCATACTGCTTTAGAACCTCTTTCTTCCTATGTCATTGGTCTGCTGGCTCAGTGGGTCTTAAACAAAATTAACTTTGGCAGCCTGTTCAATCTGTGCATAGTCTACACAAGCTTCACCTAATTCAATATTAATTGACATTCAGGCCTGCAGCATCAACAAAGTAGAAGGACCTTTGCATTTGGCTGCTATACTTTTGAAAGTATTAATGTTGACGCCAAAAGCCCAAAGTGGTATGATTGCCATGATAAACATTTTTGAAAGGCTTTTAAAATGTAAATTTAACAAACCTCTGTACTATATATTTGACCAGTTTTTGTTGTCTTCTCCAACAGTACAATTATCCAACACCCTGGAACTATGGCCAGTATTACCCACCTCCTACCTAATTTACTGGAATTTCTTGGACTGAAGTGTTTCCTTTTCATTTTTAAAAGTAAAAAGTGGAAAATATTTCATTTTAATGGATGCCCTATCTAAGACTGGAATTTTTTTTCGAGGAATAAAACTGGGGAAAAGCTGTTGACTGCTTTGAGGTCAGATATGATTTGTTCAAAAACCTATTTTGTGAAATCTCATCTTTTTGAATGTTTTTTATAATCTCTTCATACTTGTTAATAGGAAAATAAATTGTAAAAACACTGCAGAGCACCACTGATATAGTTTCTTAAATGGCAATTTCATGCAATTGTAGAATTTTGAAAAAATGTCAAGAACTATGTAATCAAGTTTAAAAGTACAACTAGTACATTTTTGAGGTGAGCTTCAAAGCAGTATTTTGCTTTTTATATTTAATGAAAATATAACTACACATCTGGGAGCCCTGACTTTTCATACCCAAAAGTCAGTAATACCTCCTGCTTTGTGGAAGTCGTACTGACATATCCAGTAATTATTTTGAACACATTTAAGCAATGAGATCTTGCAGATCCATTCCTGGTACACTAAACTGAAATTGTGTTGCTAGTCTGTGCAATATTAAACATAGAAGCTGCTTCTTGTAAATGCAGTTGCTCTAATTTTAGAAGCAATGTTATTCAACAAATGGATTGCCACTGCTGTATCTGTTGGCAAGCAGCAGGTATAAAAGATGTTGCATACATAGCTCATTTTTTCCAACTGACAGCATAAAATTTCACACATTCAAAAAAAATAGTTTCTTCCCATTAAGTACATAAGGGCAGCAAGAGGATAAAAGTACAAGGCTGAGCAAGTTTAAGACTGGACATTGGGATTTTTTTTTATTTAGACAGACTGATCAACTAGAAAGGGTTGCTTGGAACAGATGCTGAAGATAGGAATGTGAATTTAGTTAAGAAAAGGCTATGTATTGGGAGGGGGAGATGATCAGACTGCTATTCTGGAACAATGTGATTCAAATGAGCCAAAGGATTTTTAAAATTTAAATCTTTTCTAATATAGATCAGAATTTTACCAAGCTCTGTTCTTGATTTAGTAGATTTGCTGTGTTCCACTTCGTCATCTACAAGACTTGCATCACCAATGCAATCATACAGTTGTAAAGAGAAAGTATGTCAGAGTAAAGCTGGCTATCTGAAAGTAGGTCACAATAAAGCACTTCAGAAAGTTCATGACATCCAAGCTGTATCCCTGTTATAATTCATATAAAATCACAGTTCATGTACCCATTCACAATCACTAGTTTCATTTTGTTAGATGTCGATCGGCTCATATATTTAAAATATTCTTCCTCCTTGCAGCTTCCTTGCATCATCCATGATTCAGTATCACCATCAGCCATATTCCAGGGTTAATATTTCAGCTACAGATGACTTATCTGACCTAAACTTTACAGCTAGAAAAGAGTTTTGTCCCTCTCTTTGTGGACTAATCTTGTTTGTGGTAAAGGCATCTATTTTATAGCATGTCATTTTTTTGCCTGGACTTGTGCAATGTTAGAGTAAATATTTAAGAACGTTCATGCTTTTAAATAAATTTACATTATATGTAACAGAATATGCATAGCATGGACAAATTTTGGGCAAGAGGGAAAAATTATTCTGTTATTTACTGCAGTCTAAGAAATTAATTTTCACTGCCGAGATAGCACTTCAACAGTTGTAAAATTGATTTAACTGAGCAAAAATAGAATTTATATAGAATTCCTTTTTAAAAGAAAAAAAATTGCTGTGATGCCCTGGGGGGGGGGGCGGAAAATGATACAACACTGAAGGAGGTCTGTGCTGCCTCTTTGGTAGAGTTTTCCATTTTGCCCTGCTGTTCCTCAGCCCTGTAATTTTCAAGTTTTTTTTTTTCCAAATTCCTTTTGAAAATTACTACTGATTCGGTTTCCACTACCCTTTCAGGAAGTGCATTCCAGATCATACCTGTTTTTTAAAAAATGTTTCCTTCTGTCAACTTTTCAATCAACTTAAATTTGTGTCTTTTGGTTATCAACCCTTCTGTCACTGGATACAGTTTCTCCTTATTTATTCTATCAAAACCATTAATGATTTTGAATACTTCTATCAAATCTCCTCTTCTCTGTTCTAACAAGAACAAATCCAGCTACTCCATGTAAGTGAAGTCCTTCATCCCTGGTGTCACTCTGGTAAATCTTTTGTACACAAGGCCTTGATGTTTTTCCTCAAGTGTGGTGTCTAGAATTAAACACCAAACTCCAGCTGAGGCCTAATTGGTGTTTTATAAAGATTTAATATAACTTCCTTGTTTTTGTATTGTCTATAAAAATACAGATGAGATCTTTGGCTTTATTAATAGCCTTTTCAGCTTGTCTTTCCACCTTCAAGGACTTGTGCACATACACCCATAGGTGTTGCTGTTCCTGAACCCCTTTAAAATTGCACCCTTGAGTTTCATAGCATAGAGAGATATAGCACTGAAACAGGCCCTTTGGCCCACAGTCTGTGCCAACCAACACCCATTTATACTAATCCCATATTCCCTGCCACATCCCCACTATTCTCCTACCACCTACCTACACTCGGGGCAATTTTTTACAGTGGCCAATTTACCTATCAACCCACAAGTCTTTGGCACGTGGGAGGAAACCAGAGCACCTGGAGGAAACCCATGCAGTCACGGGGAGAACTTGCCAACTCCACACAGGCAGTACCTAGAAGCGAACCTGGGTTGCTGGAGCTGTGAGGCTGCAGTGCTAACCACTGCGCCGCCCCGCTGGAAAGCGATTTGGGACTTCCTGAGATCACGAAAGGTGTATGAATGCAAGTGCTGTAAGATTTGGTCTGGGAGTCAGTTTACCCAAAAGGGGGTGGTTTATATTTCTTCTCATTCTTCCTATTTAATGCAGAAGTGTGAAGTGATGCATATAATTTTATCGGCTGTGCGTCTACCCATTTCACCTGTCTGTGTTCTGAAGTCTGTTACTATCCTATAGTTGTTTACCACAGTTCAGAGCTTGTCATCTGTAAACTTTGAAATTATGCCATGTACTCCAATCCAGGTTTGTGATAGATATCAAAGTACAGTGGGCTGAATACAGCCCTTGGAGAGCACCTCTGTACGCTTTCCTCCAGTTTGAAAAAATAATTGTTCAACTGTGCTATCTACTTTGTTATTTAGCCAATTTTGTATCCATACTGTCAGGTTAAATTCTGTTAGCACATTAATTCTGCATAGTAGCTGGTTCCTAAATTCTTAATGTCTTAACTAAAATGAAGAAAAATCTAAAAATGTGTGAAGAGCTTCTCAGAATACCCACCTGTTGGACGTTTTGCTGTCCATGACGTGACAAACTGTGGCTGTAGGTGTGATCAAGGCAATTAATAAGAAGGAATCTGCTGTGAAAACTACCAATACTGCAAGTAAAATACTAAAGTGAATATCACCGCTGAGCCCTAGCATTCAGCAAATGCTGTTGAGACTGACATCACAAACATTTATTAGGGTAGGCAGTGCCATAGTGGTATTATCACTGGACTAGTAACCCAGAGACCCAGGGTATTTCTCTGGGGACATGGGTTTGAATCCCACCACAGCAGAAGATGGGTAAAAACCCATCTGGTTCACTCATGTCCTTTTAGGGAAGGAAATCTGCCATCCTTACCTGGTCTGGCCTACATGTGACTCCAGACCCACAGCAATGTGGTTAACTCTTACATGCCCTCTGAAATGCCCTAGCAAGCCACTCAGTTGTATCTAACAGCTACGCAGTCAATAAAAACGAATGAAACCGGATCGACCTAGGCACCGGAAAAGACAACGGCAAACCCAGCCCTGTCGACCCTGCAAAGTCATCCTTACTAACATCTGGGGGCTTGTGCCAAAGTTGGGAGAGTTGTCCCACAGACTAGTCAAGCAACAGCCTGACATGGTCATACTCACGGAATCATACCTTACAGAAAATGTCCCAGACACTGCCATCACCATCCCTGGGAATGTCCTGTCCCACTGGCAGGACAGATCCACCAGAGGTGGTGGCACAGTGGTATACAGTAGGGAGGGAGTTGCCCTGGGAGTTCTTAACATTGACTCCAGACTCCATGAAGTCTCATGGCATCAAGTCAAACATGGGCAAGGTAACCTCCTACTGATTACCACCTACTGCCCTTCCTCAGCTGATGACTCAGTACTTCTCCATGTTGAACACCACTTGGAGGAAGCACTGAGGGTGGCAAGGGCACAAAATGTACTCTGGGTGGGGGACTTCAATGTCCATCACCAAGCGTGGCTCGGAGGCACCACTACTGACCGAGCTGACCGAGTCCTAAAGGACATAGCTGCTAGACTGGGTCTGCGGCAGGTGGTGAGGGAACCAACACAAGGGAAAAACATACTTAACCTCTTCCTCACCAATCTGCCTGCCGCAGATGCTTCTGTCTATGACTGTGTTGGTAGGAGTGACCACCGCACAGTCCTTGTGGAGACTAAGTCCCGCCTTCACGTTGATACCGTCCATCGTGTTGTGTGGTACTACCACCGTGCTAAATGAGATAGATTTAGAACAGATCTAGCAATACAAAACTGGGCATTCATGAGGTGCTGTGGACCATCAGCAGCAGCAGAATTGTACTCAACCACAATCTGTACCCTCATGGCCTGGCATAACCCCACTCTACCATTACCATCAAGCCAGGAGACCAACCCTCGTTCAATGAAGAGTGGAGGAGGGCATGCCAGGAGCAGCACCAGGTATACCTCAATGAGGTGTCAACCTGGTGAAGCTACAACACAGGACTATCTGCGTGCCAAACTGCGTAAGCAGCATGTGATAGACAGAGCTAAGCGATCCCATAACCAACAGATCAGATCTAAGCGCTGCAGTCCTGCCACATCCAGCCGTGAATGGTGGTGGACAATTAAACAACTAACTGGAAGAGGTGGTTCCACAAATATCCCCATCCTCGATGATGGGGGAGCCCAGCACATCAGTGCAAAAGATAAGGCTGAAGCATTTGCAACAAACTTCAGCCAGAAGTGCCGAGTTGATGATGCATCTCAGCCTCCTCCTGAAGTCCCCAGCATCACAGATGCCAGACTCCAGCCAATTCGATTCACTCCGCGTGATATCAAGAAATGACTGAAGGCACTGGATGCTGCAAAAGCTATGGGCCCTGACAATATTCTGGCAATAGTACTGAAGACCTGTGCTCCAGAACTTGCCACGCCCCTAGCCAAGTTGTTCCAGTACAGCTACAACACTGGCCTCTACCCTACGATGTGGAAAATTGCCCAGGTTTGTCCTGTACACAAAAAGCAGGACGTCCAACCCGGCCAATTACCGCCCCATCAGCCTACTCTCAATCATCAGTAAAGTGATGGAAGGTGTCATCAACAGTGCCATCAAGGCACTTGCTTATCAATAACCTGCTCAGTTTGGGTTCCGCCAGGGCTGCTCAGCTCCTGACCTCGTTACAGCCTTGGTTCAAACATGGATAAAAGAGCTGAACTGGTGAGGTGAGAGTGACTGCCCTTGACATCAAGGCAGCATTTGACCGAGTATGGCATCAAGGAGCCCTAGCAAAACTGAGGTCAATGGGAATCGGGGAAAACCCTCAGCTGGCTGGAGTCATACCTAGCACAAAGGAAGATGGTTGTAATTGTTGGAGGTCAATCATCTGAGCTCCAGGACATCACTGCAGGAGTTCCACAGGGTAGTGTCCTAGGCCCAACCATCTTCAGCTACTTCATCAATGACCTACCTTCAATCATAAGGTCAGAAATGGGGATATTTGCTGATGATTGCACGATGTTCACCGTGCATGACGACTCAGATACTGAAGCAGTCAGTGTAGAAATGCAGCAAGACCTGGATCATATCCAGACTTGGGCTGATAAGTGGCAAGTAACATGCGTGCCAGGCAATGACCATCTCCAACAAGAGAGAACTTAACCATCTCCCTTGACATTCAACGGCATTACCATCACTGAATCCCCCACTATCAACATCTTAGGGGCTACCATTGACCTGAAACTGATTTGGAGTAGCCATATAGTTTCTGTGGTTACAAGAGCAGGTCAGAGGCTAGGAATCCTGAGCTGAGTATCTCACCTCCTGACTCCCCAAAGCCTGTCCACCATCTACAAGGCACAAGTTAGGAGTGTGATGGAATACTCTCCACTTGCCTGGATGGGTGTAGCTCCAACAAAACTCAAGAAGCTCGACACCGTCCAGCACAAAGCAGCCCGCTTGATTGGCACCCCATCTACAAACATCCACTCCCTCCACCACTGACACACAGTGGCAGCAGTGTGTACCATCTACAAGATGCGCTGCAGCAGTGCACCAAGGCTCCTTAGACAGCACCTTCCAAACCCACGACCTTTACTAACTAGAAGGACAAGGGCAGTAAATGCATGCAAGTTCCCCTCCAAGTCACACACCATCCTGACTTGGAACTATATCGCCGTTCCTTCACTGTCACTGGGTCAAAATCCTGAATCTCCCTTCCTAACAGCACTGTGGGTATACCTACCCCAAATGGACTGCAGCGGTTCAAGAAGGCAGCTCACCACTGCCTTCTCGAGGGCAATTATGGATGGGCAATAACTGCCGGCCTAGCCAGCGACACCCACATCCCTGAATGAATAAAAAAAATGATTCAGGCAAAGTTGAGAATTGCTCTCCCTTTGCCAGTTAAGCAAAGTCCCAGGTAACTCCTCATTACTAGCAACTTCCTCTCTATAACAACTTACAATTTACAAATCTGTTAATTTCCTTTTAAAGGAGAGCAACAATTCCATATTTGTCATATGTTCATGTAATCAGTTCCTGAGGATGATGACTGGCTACCAGGCAGCATTTCTTCGGGGTTGTCAAACCTGTGTATTTTGTATGCTCCTAATTCTACCACTTCGCGTCATCGTATATAGCTTATCCAACCTAAGCGTTTTCAGTCTCTAATCAAAATCTGTTTCTGTCCTTTGCCGCTTAGTTTCTTCACTAAATAGACTTGTTATGTAGCCTATCCTCATGCCTCAGAATTCTTGGGTATTGCTATAGTTACCCTTCTCTGCATTAAACTGTCCCATAGTCCAGGTATATGGGAACTAAATCGGGCATTGTATTACAAGTACAAATATGCAAAGTCAATAAAGTTTAAAGCGGAGCGTTTCAACCTAGAGGGCCCGTTGCATCGCACATTGCATGATCCTACAACAGAAAATAAGATGCATCACCTTATCCGTTGTTCACATAAGCTTCAGTCTCCCTTCCCAATATTATAAAATGTCAACTTTTGGTGCTGGCCACACCGCACTTGGGAGCCGGAACCGCAAGCTCCCAGCGGCATTAGTCAGACACATAAAGAGCAGCTAGTGAAGCCACCCATCTCCCGACACTCTGGTTAATTCTCGGCTTATCACAGCAAAATGGACATCAAACCCCACTGACCTGTTACTCCGTTTACCCAATTCAAACATGGTAAGCAAAAGACCGTGTACCACATGCCCGGTCGGGAAAAGGTCTTCTGCCAGCTGTCACGAACAGATCTTGAGGAGGAGGAGAAGGGGTGAGGTCTCCTCTAACATCAGTGGTGGCGGCAACACATCGGCCTAACCTTGCGTCGCTGCACTGAATTAAACTTTTTTGGAGGTAGGTTAATAAAAGATATTGCCTATTTCGAGATCTCATTATTAGTAATAAACGGAGCACCACCGACACCGGTAGTGATCGCATGTTTGTTGACTCTGCTCGCAGAATGGGACTTTTAAAAGACATTCATGAAAGATGGAGATTTGACGCACACCTTGAAACCTCGCAGACTTCCGGTTGTGAAACCTTGGTGTAAATTGGTTTTAAATATACAACCTAAAGTCCTGTTTGGTGTTCCTATAGTCATCTCGCACTGCTTGTGCACTGTAAAAGACAAGTGATCAAGAATTACTTAAGATCGTTTTATTAATCTGTTATTAATAAGTACCTTTCCATGGAATAAACCTGCTTGGAGTTCCCGATCTCAAATGCATGGCACTACATTTGTCCACAAAGAGGACATCTGACACAAATTGGCCCAATGTCCTAAAATGTTTAGATCTTTCAGCTATTTTGCCTATTGATTTAGTCCAAAGTACGTACTGTACACGTCTTATGCAACTATCTTTTTATGTTCTCATTAATTCACAAATAAAAATTATGAACTACTTAAGTCCTGACACAAAGCCTTGTGGAGTCCTTATGAAGGTATGGTTGCTAAATTTGCTGATGACAGATAGGAAAGTAAGTTCTGAAGAGGACATAAGGAGGCTACAAAGGGATACAGATAGGTTAAGTGAGTGGGCAACGATCGGTCAAATGGAGTATAATGTGGGAAAATGTGAAATTGTCCATTTTGGCAGGAAGAATAAAAAAGAAGTGTCTTTAAATGATGAGAGATTGTAGAGCTCTGAGATGCAGAGGGATCTGGGTGTCCTAGTGCATGAATCGCTAAAGGTTAGTATGCAGGTTCAGCAAGTAATTGGGAAAGCAAATAGAATGTTATTGTTTGTTGAGACGGGAATTGAATACAAAAGTAGGGAGGTTATGCTTCAGTTATACAGGCATTGGTGAGACCACATCTGGAATACTGTATATGGTATTGGTCTCCTTATTTAAGGAAGAATGTAAATGTATTCAGAGAAGTGCAGAGGAGGTTTTCTAGACTAATACCTGGAGTGAGTGGGTTGTGTTATGACGAAAGGTTGGACAGGCTAGGCTTGTATCCATTAGAGTTTAGAAGAGTAAGAGGCGACTTGATTGAAACATATAAGATCCTGAGAGGTCTTGACAGGGTGGATGTAGTAAGGATGTTCCCCCTTGTGGGAGATTCTAGAACTAGGGGTCACTGTTTAAAAATAAGGTATGTAGTTTAAGACAGAGATGAGGAGAAATATTTAAAGCTTGTAATTATTCGGTCTATCCCTCACTCCATTTTTAAACAAAGTACAACATTAGCAGTCCTCCAATTCTCTCGCACCATACCTGTATTCAGTGAGGATTAGAAAATGATGGTCAGACTTTTTGCTATTTCCTCCCTGGCTTCTTTTAACAGCCTGAGGTACATTTCATCTATTTTCATCCCTGGTGATTTATCCACTTTCAAGGATGCTAATCCCCTTAATACTACCTCTCTCCCTATGTTTATCACATCCAATACTCCACACTCCTCCTCCTTAATTACAAGATCTGCATCATCCCCCTCGTTTGTGAATACTGGCGCACAGTATTCATTAAGAACCATACCAACATCTTCCGGCCCTACACGTAGGTTATATTTTTGTTCTTTTTATGGGCCCTACTCTTGCTTTGTTATCCTCTTACCCTTCATGTATTGATAAAACATCTCTGGGTTCAACTTGATTTTGCTTGCCAATATTCTTTCATGCCCTCTCTTAGCTTTTCTAATTTTCTTTTTGATTTCCCCCTTCCACTTTCTATACTCCTCTCGGCTTTCTGTAGTATTGAGTTCTCGGTGTCAGACATAAGCTTTCCTTTTCTGCTTTATCTTACCCTGTAAGCTCCTTTACATCCAGCAGGCTCTAAATTTGGCCGTCCCACCCTTTTTCTTTGTGGGAACATGTTTACTCTGACCCCCCTTGAATCTCCCCTTTGAATGCCTCCTACTGCTCTGACCTTTGAGTAGCTGTTTCCAGTCCACTTTCACTAAATCACTCCTTAGAAAAGTTGGCCTTGCCGCAATTGAGAATTCTAACTCCTGTTCTATCCTTGTCCTTGTCCATAATTATGTTAAAACTATCTAAGTTATGATCACTACCACCAAAATGCTCTCCCATTGCCGCTCCTTCCATCCACCCAGTTTAATTTCCTAAAACTAAGTCCAAAACTGTACCCTCTCTTGGACTTGCTACATACTGGCCAAAAAGTTTTGAATGCACCTCAAGAATTCTGCTCCCTCAATTTCTTTCCCGCTAAAACTATCCCAGTTAATATTGCGATAATTAAAATCCCCTACTATTACTGCCCTATTGTTTTTGCACTTCTCAGAGATTTGCCTACATATTTGCTATTCTATCTCCCTCTGGCTGTTTGGGGGTCTATAGTACACTCCCAGCAGTGTGATTGCCCCTTTTTTGTTCCTTAGCTCAATCCATATGGCCTCATTTGATGATCCTTCTAACATATCATACCTCCTCACAGCTGTAGTTTCTTTGACCAAAATTCCCCCCATCTTTTTCTTATTCTACCCCCCCCCCCCCCCCAATTGCGTCTGAAAACCCTGTAACCATGAATGTTGAGCTGCCATTCCTGTTCATCCTTAAGCCATGTTTCTGTAATAGCTAATTTATTTCTATGCATTGTTTAAATAAATTAGGTTTTTCCACTATTTTGCAGTACACTAACAGCAACTTTACTTTCTCAAATATTCTTTTGTGAAAATCCAGCCCTCATGAAATCAAATACAAACATTATATTATCAGCAGCATTACTTTGTTTCGTCAGCTGGGATCTAATAACACACTCTTACTACAGCCCAGTTGTTTCCTTCACATGAAAATTCCACATTGTGTCATATTTTGAGTGCTACATCTAATAAACTTCCCTCATATTAATGTGCTCATATTAATGAGGAAGCAATTGTTACTAGTATCGACAAATAATTTGTTCTTGATAAAGGGTCACTGACTTGAAATGTTAACTCTGCTTCTCTCTCCACAGTTGCTGCCAGACCTGCTGAGTATTTCCTGCATTTCTTGTTTTTATTTCAGATTTCCAGCATCTGCAGTATTTTGCTTTTATTATATAAATAAATAATTGGCTCTGAAGTGCTTTTGGAACGTTACAAGGGCATGAAAGTTGCTATACAAATGCATGTAGTTTCCTGTAATTGCATTTATTGCAATGTCGTTTTTTTAAAAACTAAGAAAATGATAGTTTTAATAATATAGTTATAAGAAAGTAATTTTGAGAATATCGTAGAAATACTAGAAAAATAGTTTTAGAAGAAATGCTGAGGCTGTGTTTTCTTAGCAACAAGATTTCTCTCTCTCTGTCCCAAATTTGGGAGGTAACAAAGACACAGCACAGTTAATTGACCATTATTCTCCAGAAGGGTATTATCTAGGTCACATAGCTCCTTCAGACATAGGCTTTCATGTAGATGTTCCTGGGCCTGATAAGATGGATTCTTATACCCATTAAATAAACAAGATGTTCTTACAAGAGATAAGGGCAAGAGGAGGCTGGAAAAGGAGAGGTCTACCTTGGGTATCTGTCTCTTGGTAATTGGACAATTGAATGGGAAGACGTAATTGAATAGGTGATTGGCATGAGACATCCACTAGCCCCCTACAAATAAGGTATATAAACAGGCACTCTGGAGGGAAAAATCACTTCGGACAGAGGAGAGCTTCCTGAACTGGATCCATGCTGGCTTTGGCCTAACACTTTGGCTAGCTCAAGAAGACAGAACTGCAGAGAGTGCCACTTCCACTCCACTTCATCTGTCCTTTCATTCAATTTGGGACCGGTACACTGTCTCATCTGTTACAGATTAGATGTCTTTCCTGTCTATTTTTACTTATGTATGGTATCTAAACTGTCACTTCTTAATAAACTGCTTTAAACCACTACTTGTGATCTCAACCCCTCTTTGGGTAAACTCTGACTCCCAAACCAAATCTTATAGCACTTGCATTCATACACCTTTTGTGACCTCATGACGTCCCAAATCGCTTTCCAGTGGGGTGGCACAATGGCGCAGTAGTTAGCACTGCAGCCTCACAGCTCCAGCGACCCGGGTTCGGTTCTGGGTACTGCCTTTGTGGAGTTTGCAAGTTCTCCCTGTGACCGTGTGGATTTCCTCCGGGTGCTCCAGTTTCCTCCCACATGCCAAAGACTTGCGGGTTGATAGGTAGATTGGCCATTGTAAAAAATTGCCCCTAATTTAGGTAGGTGGTAGGAGAATTGAAGGAAGGTGGGGATCTGAGAGGGAAAAATGGGATTAATGTAGGATTAGTATAAATGGGTGGTTGATGGTCGGTGTGGACTCGGTGGGCCGAAGGGCCTGTTTCGGTGCTGTATCTCTATGACTCTAGTTAAGTACTTTGGATTATTCTGAACATAGTCACATCAGCTATTGTTATTTTTTGAAATAATGTGAAGGGTAAGCTGCTCATTAATATGGATATATTTAATACAGATGTGCTCTTAAGGCTATGGATATAATTTCCATCACCCGAAAGAGAGGCTATTCAAAGTATTGCAAGTATCAATTAGTTGGTAATTTCAAACTTTTTTTCAAATTCATTTGGGTGAGCTGACTAGGCCATTTATTGCCCATCACTAATTGTCCTAAGAAAGTGGTGGTGAGCTGCCATCTTGAACTGCTGCAGTCCATGCAGTGAAGTTATTGGTATAACTGAGGAACTTACGAGGCCACTTCGGACAGCAGTTATGGAGTCAATTAACCATTTTGTGATGTGACTGGAATTACATTCAGGCTAGATTGGTTAAATACAGTAGGTTTCCTTCTCTATAGGCCAGTAGATTAGATTAGATTAGAGATACAGCACTGAAACAGGCCCTTCAGCCCACCGAGTCTGTGCCGAACATCAACCACCCATTTATACTAATCCTACACTATTCCCATATTCCTACCAAACATCCCCACCTGTTCTTATATTTCCCTACCACCTACCTATACTAGTGACAATTTATAATGGCCAATTTACCTATCAACCTGCAAGTCTTTTGGCTTGTGGGAGGAAACCGGAGCACCCGGAGAAAACCCACGCAGACACAGGGAGAACTTGCAAACTCCACACAGGCAGTACCCGGAATCGAACCCGGGTCCCTGGAGCTGTGAGGCTGCGGTGCTAACCAGTAGAGAACCAGTAGAGTTGTTTTCACAATCTTGACAGCTCCATGGGGTTTTTGGTTTTTACTGGTACTAGCTTTCAATATTTTTTTAACAATTCAAATTCTCTAAACTGCCTCTATAAGACAACTCATAGAATACTGGATATAACTGCAGCTTTAGGCACAACAAATTCATGCTTCATTGCTTTGCTACTTTGCAAATGTCACAGCTGAGACCACTGGATTTGTTTTCATTTTTTTTTTAATTGTGAGACGTGATCCTAAAACAAATAAAATTCTGAAATCTAATGTAGTAAGAAATTTAGCTTATTTAGTTTTCTTGAAGCAGTGACCTTAACCCATTAAAAGATAAAGGCATATTTTCTCCATTGCGTTTTTGAGATGTCAGAACATGAGATTGATTTCTCCAAGCCTCATTTGGCTGCTGCTTGTCGAGAGACATGTTGCGGAGAAAAAGCAGCTTCCATTTGGAGAAATATAGGAGAGTCATCCCTGCACACTTCTCAGTGGTCAACATACATGCCTACTGGACAAAACTCAGAAAAGCCGATTAGAAAACTGACAAAGACTTACATTTATACAGTGCTTTTCACAACCACAGAACATCCCAAAGTGTTTTACAGCCAATGAAGTACTTTAGAAGCCTAGTCACTGTTGTATGTACAAAACGCAGCAGCCAATTTGAGCACTGCACGTTCCCACCAACAGCAATGCGATAAGGACCAGATAATCTGTTTTGGGGATGTTGATTGAGCGATAAATATTGTCCAGGGCACGGGGGATAACTCTCCTGCTCTGCTTCGAAATAGTGCCATGGGATCTTTTATATCCACCTGAGAAAGCAGACGGGGTCTTGGGTTTAACATCTCATCTGAAAGACAGCACCCTTGACATTGTAGCAATCCCTGCAGTACTAACTATGCTGGAGAATCAGCTTTTGATTTTTGTGCTCAAGACCTTCATAACTCAGTGATGAGTGCTACAACTGAGCCAAGACTTTTTTTTTTATTCATTCATGGGATGTCAGCATCACTGGCCAGGCCAGCATTTATTGCCCATCCCTAATTGCCCTTGAGAAGGTGGTGGTGAGCTGACTTCTTGAACCGCTGCAGTCCATTTTGGTTAGGTATACCCACAGTGCTGTTAGTAGGGGGGTTCCTGGATTTTGACCCAGCGACAGTGAAGGAACGGCAATATAGTTCCAAGTCAGGATGGTGTGTGACTTGGAGTGGAACTTGCAGGTGGTGGTATTCCCATGTATTTGCTGCCCTTGTCCTTCTAGTTGGTAGAGGTCGCGGGTTTGGGAGGTGCTGTGTAAGGAGCCATGGTGCATTGCTGCAGTGCATCTTGTAGATGGTGCACACTGCTGCCACTGTGCGTCAGTGGTGGAGGGAGTGGATGTTTGTAGATGGGGTGCCAATCAAGCGGGCTGCTTTGTCCTGGATGGTGTCGAGCTTCTTGAGTGTTGTTGGAGCTGCACCCATCCAGGCAAGTGGAGAGTATTCCATCACACTCCTGACTTGTGCCTTGTAGATGGTGGACAGGCTTTGGGGAGTCAGGAGGTGAGTTACTCACCTCAGGATTCCTGGCCTCTGACCTGCTCCTGTAGCCACGGTATTTATATGGCTTCTCCAGTTCAGTTTCTGGTCAATGGTAGCCCCTAGGGTGTTGATAGTGGGGGATTCAGCGATGGTAATGCCATTGAATGTCATGGGGAGATGGTTAGATTCTCTCTTGTTGGAGATGGTCATTGCCTGGCACTTGTGTGGCGCGAATGTTACTTGCCACTTATCAGCCCAAGCCTGGATATTATCCAGGTCTTGCTGCATTTCTACACGGACTGCTTCAGTATCTGAGGAGTCACAAATGGTGCTGAACATTGTGTTCAGAGGGAAAGTGAAAAAGCAAATAAGAGAAGCAAAGAGAGACCATGAAAAGAGACTGACAGCTACCATTAAAGGGAATCCCAAAATTTTCTACAGACATATAAATAGTAAAAGGGTAGTAAAAGGAGGAGTTGGGCCAATTAGGGACGATAAAGGGGATTTACACATGGAGGCAGAGGTCATAGCTGACGTATTAAATGAATACTTTACATCTGTCTTCACCAAGGAAGAAGATTCAATCCAGGCAATGGTGAAAGAGGAGGTAATTCAGACACTAGAAGGGTTTAAAATTGATAAGGAGGATGTATTAGATAGACTGTCAGTACTTAAAGTGGATAAGGCACCAGGACTGGATGAGATGCATCGAAGGATACTGAGGGAAGTGAGGGTGGAAATCGTGGAGGCACTGGCCATAATTTTTCAGTTCTCCTGAGACTTGGGGGTGGTGCCAGAGGACTGGAGAATTGCAAATGTTACACCCTTGTGTAAAGATGGGGTGTAAAGATAAGCCCAGCAATTACAGGCCAGTCAGTTTAACTTCAGTGTGGGGAGACTTTTGGAAAGAACACTTAGGGATAAAATTAATAGTCACATGGACAAAAATGGGTTATTTACAGAAAGCCAGCATGGATTTCTTAAGGGAAAATCATGTTTGACTAACTTGCTGGAGTTTTTTGAGGAGGTAACAGAAAAGGTTGATGAGGGCAATACAGTTGATGTGGTGTACATGGAATTTCAAAAGGCTTTTGATACAGTGCCACACAACAAACTTGTGAGA
Source organism: Heterodontus francisci (assembly GCF_036365525.1). Lineage (NCBI taxonomy): Eukaryota > Metazoa > Chordata > Chondrichthyes > Heterodontiformes > Heterodontidae > Heterodontus > Heterodontus francisci. Next base: position 39,468,071 of record NC_090379.1, read on the forward strand.
GAAGTTATAGCTCATGGAATAAAAGGGACAGTAGGAGCATGGATACAGAATTGGCTGAGTGACAGGAAACAAAAAGTAGTGGTTAATGGATGTTTTTCAGGCTGGAGGACGGTTTGTAGTGGAGCTCCCCAGGGATCAATGTTGGGACCCTTGCTATTCCTGATATATATTAATGACCTAGACCTTGGTGTACAGAGCACAATTTCAAAGTTTGCGGATGATACAAAACTTGGAAGCATTGTGAACTGTGAGGAGGATAGTGTAGAACTGCAAAAGGACATAGAGAAAGGAATGGGCAGACAGGTGGCAGATAAGGTTCAATGCAGAGAAATGTGAAGTGGTTCATTTTGGTAGGAAGAACAAGGAGAGACAATATAAAATAAAAGGTACAATTCTAATGGGGATGCAGGAGCAGACAGACCTGGTTGTATATGTGCATAAGTTGTTGAAGGTGGCAGGACAGGTTGAGAGCACGGTTAATAAAGTATACAGTATCCTGGGCTTTATTAATAGGGGCATAGAGTACAAGAGCAGGGAAGTTATGTTGAACTTATATCAGACTAGTTCGGCCTCAGCTGGAATATTGTGTCCAGTTCTGGGTGCTGCACTTTAAGAAAGATGTGAGGGCATTGGAGCGAGTACAGAAAAGATTCACGAGAATGGTTCCAGGGATGAGGAATTTCAGTTATGAAGATAGATTGGAGAGGTTGCGACTGTTTTCCTTGGAGAAGAGAAGGCTGAGAGGTGATTTGATCGAGTATTCAAAATCTTGAAGGGTCTGGACAGAGTGGAGAGAAATTGTTCCCACTCATGAAAGGATCGAGAGGGCACAGATTTAAAGTAATGGGTAAGAGAAGCAAAAGCAACATGAGGAATTCCCCAACATTTCTGGTATGATATTTGTGTCCTCCTCTGTGAAGACAGAACCAAAGTATGCATTTAGTTGGTCAGCCATTTCTTTATTCCCCTGTTTCTGACTGTAAGGGACCTACATTTGTCTTCACCAATCTTTTTCTCTTCACATACCTTTAGAAACTTTTACAGTCAGTTTTGATGTTCCCCGCAAGCTTGCTCTCGTACTCTATTTTCCCCTTCTTAATCAATCCCTAGGTCCTCCTTTGCTGAATTCGAAACTGCTCCCAATCCTCAGGTCTGTTGTTTTTCCTGGCAAATTTATATGCCTCTTCCTTGGATCTAATGCTATCTCTAATTTCCCTTGTAAGCCATGGTTTGGCGACCTTTCCCGTTTTACTTTTGCGACAGACAGGGATAAACAATTGTTGCTGTTCATCCATGCGCTCTTTAAATGTTTGCCATTGCCTATCCACCGTCATCCCTTTAAGTAACGTTTCCCAATCCGTCATGGCCAACTCGCGCCTCATACCTTCATAGTTTCCTTTACTAAGATTCAGGACCCTAGTCTCAGAATCAACTGCGTCACTCTCCATCTTGATGAAGAATTCTATCATATTATGGTCGCTCATCCCCAAGGTGTCTCGCACCACTAGATTGTCAATTATTCCTCTCTCATTACACAATACCCAGTCTAGGATGGCCTGTTCTCTAGTTGGTTCCTCAACGTATTGGTCCAGAAAACCATCCCATATACACTCCAAGAATTCCTCCTCTACGGTATTGTGACTAATTTGATTGTCCAACCTATATGCAGATTAAAGTCACCCAAACTTACAGATGTTCCTTATCACATGCATCTCTAATTTCCTGTTTAATGCCATTCCCAACATCAGCACTACAGTTTGGGGGTCTATATACAACCCTCATTAACGTTTTTTGCTTCTTAGTGTTTCTCAGCTCTACTCATACAGATTCCACATCGTCAGAGCTAATATCTTTCCTCATTATTGCGTTAATTTCCTCTTTAACCAGCAATGCAACTCCACCGCCTTTTGCTTTTTGTCTGTCCTTCCTAAATACTGAATATCCCTGGATGTTCATTTCCCATCCCTGGTCACCTTGCAGCCATGTCTCCGAAATCCTGACTATATCATACCCGTTTACATCTGTTTGCGCAATTAATTCATCCACTTTATTGCGAATGCTTCGCGCATTAAGGCACAAAGCCTTAAGGCTTGTCTTTTTAACATTACTTGTCCTCTTCCCAATATTTTTCACTGTGTCCCTGTTTGATTCTGGCCCTTGATTTCTCTGCCTATCACTTTTCTTATTCCCCATACTGTCTTTTGTTCTTGTCTTTGATTCCCCCTCCTCTAACTCCTTACAAAGGTGCCCCTCCCCCTCCCCAAACACTCTAGCAAATACTCCCCCTAGGTCATCAGTCCCAGTCCTGCCCAGGTGTAACCCGTCCAGTATGAACTGGTCCCACCTCCCCCAGAACAGGTCCCAATGCCCCAGGAATCTAAAACCCTCCCCCTCACACCATCTCTTCAGCCATGTATTCATCCGATATATTCTGCTATTTCTACTCTGACTGGCAGGTGGCACTGGTAGTAATCCTGAGATCACTACCTTTGAGATCCTACTTTTCAAATTATTTCCTAGCTCCCTGTATTCTGCTTTTAGGACCTCATCCTTACTGAATTGGGGGAAGGTTGATTTTAATTTGATAAAACAGGATCTGGCCAAAGTGGACTGGGAGCAGCTAATTTTAGGAAAGTCTACATCAGACCAGTGGGAGTTATTCAAAGAGGAAATAGTGAGCGTTCAGAGCCAACATATACCCGTTAATGTGAAGGGTACGACCATCAAGTCCAGGGAACCCTGGATGTCAAAGGATATAGAGTATTGGATCAGGAAAAAAAAGGCTTATGGCCGATTCGGAGCGCTGAAAACAGCAGAGGCATTAGAGGAGTATAAAAAGTGTAGGGGGGTACTTAAAAAAAGTAGTTAGGAGAGCGAAGAGGGGACATGAAAAAACATTGGCGGGCAAGATAAAGAAAAATCCTAAGGCGTTTTATAAGTATATTAAGGGCAAGAGGATAACCAGGGAAAGAGTAGGGCCCATTAGGGACCAAAGTGGCAATGTGTGTGTGGAGCCGGAGGACATAGGTGAGGTTTTAAATGATTACTTTTCATCTGTGTTCACTATGGAGAAGGATGATGTAGGTGTCGAGATCAGGGAGGAGGATTGTCATATACTTGAACATATTAGCATTGGAAGGAAGTATTAGCTGTTCTGGCAAGCTTAAAAGTGGACAAATCCCCAGGCCCAGATTAGATGTATCCCAGGCTGTTATGTCAGGCAAGGGAGGAGATAGCAGAGGCCCTAACACAAATTTTCAAATCCTCTCTGGCCACGGGAGAGGTGCCAGAGGACTGGAGGATAGCGAATGTGGTACCATTACTCAAGAAGGGTAGCAGGGATAGACCAGCTAATTACAGGCCGGTGAGTCTAACATCAGTGGTTGGGAAACTATTGGAAAAAATTCTGAGGGACAGGATTAATCTCCACTTGGAGAGGCAGGGAATAATCAGGGATAGTCAGCACGGCTTCGTCAGGGGGAGATAGTGTCTAACTAACTTGATTGAATTTTTCGAGGCGGTGATTAGTTGTGTAAATGAGGGTAAAGCAGTTGATGTAGTCTACATGGACTTCGGTAAGACTTTTGATAAGATCCTGCATGGGAGATTGGTTAAGAAGGTAAGAGCCCATGGAATTCAGGACAATTTGGAAAATTGGATCCAAAATTGGCTGAGTGGCAGGAAACAGAGGGTAATGGTCGAGGGTTGTTTTTGTGAGTGGAAGCCTGTGACCAGTGGTGCACCACAGGGATCGGTGCTGGGACCCTTGCTGTTTGTAGTGTATGTTAATGATTTAGACGTGAATATAGGAGGTATGATAAGTAAGTTTGCAGACGACACGAAAATTGGTGGTGTCGTAAATAGTGAGGAGGAAAGCCTTAGATTACAGGATGATATAGATGAGCTGGTAAGATGGGCGGAGCTGTGGCAAATGGAATTTAATCCTGAGAAGTGTGACGTGATGCATTTTGGGAGGACTAACAAGGCAAGGGAATATACAATGGATGGTAGGACCATAGGAAGTATAGAAGGTCAGAGGGATCTTGGTGTACTTATCCATAGATCACTGAAGGCAGCAGCACAGGTAGATAAGGTGGTTAGGAAAGCATATGGGATACTTGCCTTTAATAGCTGAGAACAAAGAACAGTACAGCACAGGAACAGGCCATTCGGCACTTCAAGCCTGCGCCGATCTTGATGCCTGCCTAAACTAACACCTTCTGCACTTCCGGGGCCCATATCCCTCTATTCCCTTCCAATTCATGTATTTGTCAAGATATCTCTTAAACGTCGCTATCGTATCTGCTTCCACCACCTCCCCTGGCAGCAAGTTCCAGGCACTCACCACCCTCTGTGTAAAAAACTTGCCTCGCACATCCCCTCTAAACTTTGCCCCTCGCACCTTAAACCTATGTCCCCTAGTAACTGACTCTTCCACCCTGGGAAAAAGCTTCTGACTATCCACTCTGTCCATGCAGCTCATAACTTTGTAAACCTCTATCATGTCGCCCCTCCACCTCCGTCGTTCCAGTGAAAACAATCCATGTTTTTCCAACCTCTCCTCAAAGCTAATGCCCTCCAGACCAGGCAACATCCTGGTAAACCTCCTCTGTACCCTCTCCAAAGCCTCCACATCCTTCTGGTAGTGTGGTGACCAGAATTGCACGCAATATTCTAAGTATGGCCTAACTAAGGTTCTGTACAGCTGCAACATGACTTGCCAATTTTTATACTCTATGCCCCGACCGATGAAGGCAAGCGTGCCGTATGCCTTCTTGACTACCTTATCCACCTGCGTTGCCACTTTCAGTGACCTGTGGACCTGTACGCCCAGATCTCTCTGCCTGTCAATACTCCTAAGGGTTCTGCCATTTACTGTATACCTCCCACCTGCATTAGACCTTCCAAAATGCATTACCTCACATTTGTCCGGATTAAACTCCATCTGCCATTTCGCCGCCCAAGTCTCCAACCGATCTATATCCTGCTGTATCCTCTGACAATCCTCATCACTGTCCGCAACTCCACCAACCTTTGTGTCGTCCGCAAACTTAATCAGACCAGCTACATTTTCCTCCAAATCATTTATGTATACTACAAACAGCAAAGGTCCCAGCACTGATCCCTGCGGAACACCACTAGTCACATCCCTCCATTCAGAAAAAGACCCTTCCACTGCTACCCTCTGTCTTCTATGACCGAGCCAGTTCTGTATCCATCTTGCCAGCTCACCTCTGATCCCGTGTGACTTCACCTTTTGTACCAGTGTGCCATGAGGGACCTTGTCAAAGGCTTTACTGAAGTCCATATAGACAACATCCACCGCCCTTCCCTCATCAATCATCTTCGTCACTTCCTCAAAAAACTCAATCAAATTAGTAAGACACGACCTCCCCTTCACAAAACCATGCTGTTTCTCGCTAATAAGTTTGTTTGTTTCCAAATGGGAGTAAATCCTGTCCCGAATAATCCTCTCTAATAGTTTTCCTACCACTGACGTAAGGCTCACCGGCCTATAATTTCCTGGATTATCCTTGCCACCCTTCTTAAACAAAGGAACAACATTGGCTATTCTCCAGTCCTCTGGGACCTCACCTGTAGCCAATGAGGATGCAAAGATATCTGTCAAGGCCCCAGCAATTTCCTCCCTTGCCTCCCTCAGTATTCTAGGGTAGATCCCATCAGGCCCTGGAGACTTATCTACCTTAATGCTTTGCAAGACATCCAACACCTCCTCCTTTTTGATAATGAGATGACTGAGACTATCTGCACTCCCTTCCCTCGGCTCATCATCCACCAAGTCCATCTCTTTGGTGAATACTGATGTAAAGTACTCATTTAGCACCTCGCCCATTTCCTCTGGCTCTACACATAGAATATAAGAGCAGGGAGGTTATGATGGAGCTGTATAAAACGCTAGTTAGGCCACAGCTAGAGTACTGTGTACAATTCTGGGCACCACACTATAGGAAGAATGTGATTGCACTGGAGAGGGTGCAGAGGAGATTCACCAGGATGTTGCCTGGGCTGGAGCATTTCAGCTATGAAAAGAGACTGAAAAGGCTAGGGTTGTTTTCCTTAGAACAGAGAAGGATGAGGGGGGACATGATTGAGGTATACAAAATTATGAGGGGCATTGATAGGTTAGATAGGAAGAGATTTTCCTTAGCAGAGGGGTCAATAACCAGGGGGCATAGATTTAAGGTAAGGGGCAGGAGGTTTAGAGGGGATTTGAGGAAAAAGATCTTCACCCAGAGGGTGGTTAGAATCTGGAAAACACTGCCTGAAGGGGTGGTAGAGGCAGGAACCCTCACAACATTTAAGAAGTATTTAGATGAGCACTTGAAACTCCATAGCATACAAGGCTACGGGCCAAGTGCTGGAAAAGGGGACAAGAATAGTTAGGTGTTTGATGACCGGTACAGACACGATGGGCCAAAGGGCCTGTTTCTGTGCTGTATAACTCTATGACTCTAAAAACCTTTTTCACGCAGCGAGTGGTTAAAGTCTGGAATGTGCTGCCTAAGAGTATGCAGGAGGCAGGTTTAATTAAAGTATTCAATAGAGAATTAGACTCTTAAATGAAAAGGAATAATGTGCAGGTGGCACTAGGTGAATTGCTCATTCGGAGAGCCGGTGCAGACTCAATGGGCCAAATGGCCTCCTTCTGCATTGTAACTATTCTGTGATTCTCTGGTGTGTGATGTGGAGTTAGTCGTTTTCCCGTCCGGCTGCTGCCCTTCTCTTCTATGTTTAGTTTAGAGATACAGCACTGAAACAGGCCCTTCGGCCCACCGAGTCTGTGCCGACCATCAACCACCCATTTATACTTCTTCTTCTTTTTCTTTTCTTCTTTTGGGCCTCCTTATCTCGAGAGACAATGGATACGCGCCTGGAGGTGGTCAGTGGTTTGTGAAGCAGCGCCTGGAGTGGCTATAAAGGCCAATTCTGGAGTGACAGGCTCTTCCACAGGTGCTGCAGAGAAATTTGTTTGTTGGGGCTGTTGCACAGTTGGCTCTCCCCTTGCGCCTCTGTCTTTTTTCCTGCCAACTACTAAGTCTCTTCGACTCGCCACAATTTAGCCCTGTCTTTATGGCTGCCCGCCAGCTCTGGCGAATGCTGGCAACTGACTCCCACAACTTGTGATCAATGTCACACGATTTCATGTCGCGTTTGCAGACGTCTTTATAACGGAGACATGGACGGCCGGTGGGTCTGATACCAGTGGCGAGCTCGCTGTACAATGTGTCTTTGGGGATCCTGCCATCTTCCATGCGGCTCACATGGCCAAGCCATCTCAAGCGCCGCTGACTCAGTAGTGTGTATAAGCTGGGGATGTTGGCCGCTTCAAGGACTTCTGTGTTGGAGATATAGTCCTGCCACCTGATGCCAAGTATTCTCCGAAGGCAGCGAAGATGGAATGAATTGAGACGTCGCTCTTGGCTGGCATACGTTGTCCAGGCCTCGC